>NC_056586.1:108350-248350 GCF_018340385.1 Cyprinus carpio | reverse complement strand
TGTTGTTGCCTCTTTCTTCTTGGCTAGCAGATGGGAGTGAGCGTCTTTTTCTGGGGTCCACCTTCCGCACAAACAGTGATTTGAACCAGCTGTCCTCTCGGTTCCGGTTATTAGACGCCGACAGACCCCTGAAACAGAACCAGCTCTGCATTATTATGACACACACATAGACACTGCATGTGAAGACTGTGCCCACGTTATGGTTTGCCCTTGGTGCACATATAATAACAGCACAGCACACTGTCACGGTTTTGTCAGAGGACCGTAAGGCCTTTCTGAAGGTCTGCATGCATCGATCATCGATAATCGATCACTACTGCAGCCTGTCATGACTCTCACAGCTGAAGCAGCCATGAAGCACGCGCGCGCGCGCTCTGCTGAATGATGACCTTGAGCAGCAGATTCACGCGCGTTTTGTCTTCCGCTGCGATCCTCAGAGCAACGCTCAGCGCCGAGCCGCTCGCGCACACATCTCAGTCACTGCATCAGCACAGTTCTGGGCATTCATCTGTGCGCAGCAGTCGCGCTAATCACGTCTTTAACTAATGCGCCACATACAGATCTGAGAGTCCGCCGAGGCACAGAGCGCGTGTTTATGACGGGTAATTAACTGAGATCAAACCTGATAACCGCGGAAGCGCGTCCTTTCTTCGCCCGGCCCGTGTGTGCAGAGCCCGATAGAGGCCGGAGAAAGAGCTCTGAAGGACTCTGGTCGCCATCTTCCACTGATAGGACACGAACAGCCGGCGAGGAACGAGTTAAACTGCTGCAGTTCCCCGCGGAGCCGCCAGAGGCGCTAGAGGCGAGGGGCGCTACGAACCAGCAGCTTACACTTTACACTAGTCTTCTCATTTATTTATCTTCTCGCTGAGACTGTACATAGACTTTTTGTAATCAGTTACTTAAATCCAAATTGATTGGTAACTTCTAGTTAGTCAAACTAGAACTGCTAGTGAGTCTCAGAAACATTTTAGAGCCCCCACACATCTAACTCTGCCACCTGAGTGAAGAAACACCCTGATATATAAATAGATAAATACATAAAACTGAACTATTAGACTTGCAACAATTACATTAGCAAGAAACACATGTGCTCAAAATGAGCCCAAAATGCTAAATAATATGACTAATTAAGGAAGAGTCGTTTTCAAAAGCACAAACATAAAATAATGTTTAAAAAGTTACAAATGTTAGAATTGCTGTGTATATCTTTTTTAAATCTATTTATCTTTTATCATTTTTATAGTCTCATTTATTTAGTTAATAATTTCCTTATAATGTGATATTGTTTTTAACTGTTTGTATTTTATAATAGTTATTTACATTAATTATTGTCATAATCTGTGGTGAACTTTAAAACTGGACCAAACAATAAATAATCAAACCAAATATCATAATTATTATTATTATTATTATTATTATAGTATAGGGACCCCAAAACAATTAAAAACAAAACACAATTTTCTTTTCTTTTCAAAGATAATAACAAATAAGAATTTAATGATATCTTCACCACTGAAGTCACCGTAATCATAATATAATTAGCAGAAAAGCCACAGACACACGACTCATTATGTCATATATGTTTCTCTTTCAGTATTTAGCATTATTTCATAATGTTTACACTTGACCTCGTCCGCCTCGACATTTAGATGCAACGGTGAAAAAACTAGAGATATTTAAAGCATAAAAAATACCTGTGGCATGCTGACATGATATTTGCTTTAGACTTTAGACCAACATTCAACCTTTAGACTTCCAATGAAACGTCATTGCTTATTAATATTCTTTACTTTAAGATATGCTGATTACTAGACACACTGCAAGAGTTTAAGTGGATAAATAGCTTGAGGGTTAATTTCAGGGTTAGTGTGATAAGCAGCTATTGGTACTTGAATAAATAATGATTTTCTGGATCATCTGAATCATGAGAGATCTCAGTTCTTCTCTGCGCAGTCTACTGTGTGCTTGAAGAAGAGTTTCTGCTTCTCAGCCAGCTGCTGTGCCGCTGTTTTTCAAGCTTTGCCTGTAAGATGTGTCCCTTGATCACTATCAGTCTGCTTGAGATGTTTCCCATCGAGAGGAAGACTTCCTGCACCAGTGTTTCAGCAGTCGTTCATCGCTGCACCCACCGGGAAAACAAATCTAAAAACTGTTTAAAACAACATATATTTGCCAGACATTTATCTTTTATAGTTACTTATAAAATATCATCATGTATTGACAGGTTTTAGGATGGATATACATCTACATGACACACATGTATGAAAATATATTATGCATGCATTAACATACATATTTGTATATCTATTAATGCTTGAAAATGTTCCAATTTCTGACAGGTTTCATGTATGTTTTCACTTCATATGACAATATATTTCATATATGGAGATTTAAGAAATGAATATAAATTACATTTGTGTACGGCACTCTTTTCTTCACTTCTGTCCTCGGTTAAATCCAACGCAAAACCAAAACCAAGACTGAAGCGAGTATAAACAAGAGCAATTTGTCTATCAGAGCTCCAAGAACTCTCTGCTTTATAATATTTGTTATTTCTGACTCATATTTCAGAAGATGGAGATCTGCTCAAGATCAGTGACAGACACCTCTGCCCTGAGAAACAACACCGTTATCACAAACTGATCGGAGAGATTAGTTTACCGCACTGACGAGTTCTTATTAATCATGACACGTTTCAACAGTTGGGATCATATGTGAAAACACCTCTGATGATCCGAGTTCCTGCTGATTTGAGCTGGAATCACATCTGTTGATCGTAGTTTCTTTCAGAACATCAAAACATGTCTGTCATTGCAAGCGGTTTAGTGCCAGAACAGAGTATTAAACATTCTGTAACCAGTTAATATAACAAATGAATAACTGATTACATTACATTTCAGCCATTCCCCAGCTGTGACTCTCTAAACCTTGGCGTGTCCATCAGAAGAGAGCGGAGCCGCTCTGATCAAACATCAGTGAGCACGTGCGTCTAGTCCTGGTGCTGGGAGTGGTTGCTAGGGTGATCACAGTGGTTGCTAGGTGGTCAAAAGTCCATTCCCAAATCTCTATGATATTCTTGATCCTTATATGAAATAAAATAAATAATTCTGCAAAAAAGCCTTGCCTTGTATGTGTTTCTGTAGTCAATTAGCAACACCAAAGCCAAGATCAAAGGAATAAGTTAAATGCATTGTCAGCTGCTTTAGATGCATATGAGCATGCATATGAGTTCACTGAATGCAGTTGTGTTGTGTTGTATTACACTGGCCTCTAGGTGGCGCTTTTGTCACTCTCTTCTGACATTGTTTCCTCCACACACACACATCTGCATCACAGCCATATGTGTGATCATGCATCACGCATGTATAGATGAAAAAACATCAGTATCAAAATAGTGCAAAGACTGTAAAATGAAATATAAAAATACAACAGAATTATTTACCTGCTTCAGTCACATTTAGCCATGCCTGTACTTACATGAGATAATATCAAAGCAGGTGTCTGGAATGAGTCTTCCTCTTCACTTCTTAGTGTCTGATGTCTCACAGTGTCTTTGAATCAGCTGTGTTCTGGGGATTGTTAGTCAGAGGCCTGTTACACAGCAGCAATTTCTGAGCAGGTTTCGAGTTGACAAAACCAGACAAACTCACCGATATCCTCTGTCTAGGTTTGTTTCAGAGTTTGTGATTAACTCTCAAAGTGTCTGCAGCCAACAGCCAATCACACGGAACAATTCTCTTCTATGCAAAAGATTAACAAATATCTTGAATTGGATTTAATGCATTTACAAGGCAGGCAGCAACACCACTGCCGCTGTGAATCTCTGAGAAGGGGACCTGATACGATATATATCAATACAAATCAACTAATTTATTTAACAGTTCATATAGGTTGAAAGCAGTGACGGTGCTACACCGGGGCTAGGGGGGGCTATAGCCCCGTCAGAATTTTGAATACCCCTGGTTTAGCTCCATTTCTTTATGAAGTAACTCTGACGTCATCAATATAATTCATTTTCATAGCACCCCCACATATTGGTCTAGCCCCCCCATAGCACATGTAGAGATTCTGGCGCCGTTCCTGGTTCAGAAAGACCTTAAAAGACCGTGCTTCCTCTTTTTTTCCAGACATGTCCTGGCCAGGACTTCTAATATGCCTAAAATGTCTGCATCTTGGCTTTGTTTTTTCTATTGACATCAGGTGTGTTCGACCTGAAGCGGTGCAGAACAATCAGTGTGTGACTTCAAAGATATTTTAGGTATTTGATGTCATCGGTGTGTGCAGAGCTGCTTCAAGTCTATGCTCTCTACAGTCCTCATACATTATGTATATGTGTATTTGCATTGCTTTGATTATGTACAATGCCTGCACTTTATTGGTCAAACCTCTTTTTTGGTCATTACCTTCGGCAGCTATGAAAACAATAGCATAACAAAGCCAAAACCCAACAATTTAGAAATCCTGGCCAGGACATGACCGGGAAAAAGAGGAAGTATGGTCACCCTAGTAAAGCTTGTATTTATAGTGATGTATTTATATTAAAAGTTGAATATATAAGTCTAATTGCTTTGCATTGAGGATATAATATATATAATTCATGTACAATTAATATGATAAATAATTAGCAGCATCCATAAAATGCCTTCACTGTGAACTGCATTAATTTGGTGCAAGAGAAACGCTGTGTGTGTGTGTGTGTGTGTGTTTGTGTGTGTGTGTGTGTGTGTGTGTGTGGGGGGGGGGGGGGTGTTGTGTCAGACATGAGTCACTTTACCCACAGCTGTTTGCTGATTTGCGAGTTTGTTTGCTCATCAACACAGTTGTTGGACCAATCATCTGATCCGTGAGTGTCATGTGACTAATCATACTGGTTGCTCACAGAAGGTGTAGTTATGGCATCTGCCAGCAGCGGCGCTAACCAGTCAAACCTCCATCTCTCAAGCTGCACTCGTGCTGTCCTGAAAATATTTATTTTGAAGGAATCTGCATCAAACTTCTCAAGAACCTTCCTCGTGACCGAAACACCAGATAAATATGCATTCTTGCATTTTATGAACTTTCAGCACGAACAGAGTGTTAAATCTCTCACATGACGTGTTCGGAAGTGAGCCTCCGTCAGACCTTTGTTCATGTTACCTTAGATTACAAGAAACGACTTTGAAGCTTTTCCTTTCTTTTGAACAATCCTCTCAGCCTTTTATGGTCACTTAGAGAGGAATGGAGCGAGCCGAGCCGTTCCAGCACAGGCATTCCAGCAGTTGTGATTCTTGGCACACGGATCCACAAGCTTCAATCAAGAGCTTGGCACGGGTCGACCGACGCACACAGCTGGGCACACAGGTCCACCAAAGGCTCGGAAAACATGCTGGCGTGGGCCTGGGAGTGATTTGGTCTGTCCCGAATGACTCACAAGAACAGCAAGCTTATATTTTCCCTCTTTTACTGTTTGGGTTGAACATTGTTTCATGTGTAATGTCTGCAAAGTTCATGCAGTCCATGCAACACTTGGGCCCCCGTAATAATGGGACGCAAACACCTCTAGCTATGCAAGCGTGATTTCACACATTATTATTGTCTTCAGAAATGTGTTGATGCAATACATAACAAGCATGTGATGCGTTGTCCCACAGGGGACGCTATAGTCTTGGTTTTTTTTCTCCTTCAGGTCAAGGCCTGTCATGGGAATAAAGTCTGAAAAGAATCAGGTTAAAGTTAGTTAGTTAACTTCTGACACTATGAAAATTATTACCAGAGTATCATTTAAAACAATATGCAATTTCAGTCTTCCCCTACTGTTTAATTCAATTTTTTGTCAATGAAAATTGTTTCACCACCATTTTTTTCCACCAAGTTTACCTGAATAATAACACATTACTGTCACAGACAAATTAAAAGTTGTGGGAGCAAATTGTTAATTTGCGGCCATGATATAATATTTTTTTCCCACATGTCATATTCGTGGCTCTGTACAAAGGTTTCCACACTGCACAAAAAAAACTCTGTAGCCTATTATGCATGTCCAAAATGGGAAGATCCAGTAAACGCAGAGGGCGACCACAGAAGTGGACTTTAGAGGTGAGGAACACTACTGTTGAGTCTATAGTTAGACGCGGGAGGGTTTATATATCTCTGCAGTGTTTGGTTGTGCATGTGAATGGTCACAGATGCAAGTGAGAATAAGCAGAGCTTGGTGAAGGCATGACAAATATACACATACATTAATTTATCAAACTATTAAATTAACAAATCACATTATAATCATTTACAGGTCGTGCCATTCATCACACTATCAGTCAAGAGTAATTTGTTTCCCATATGCTAATCATTTTACCGCATCTCCAGAGCTATTTCCTCCACCACAGGGGGATTCTGGAGTTTTACAAAACAGGAACTGCTGGAGTGAATCCATAGTGCATTTGATTAGCATGTGAGTTAATAAGCCAAAAAATTTATGGCATGAGATGAACTCATAGAAGATTGCTTCCGCCTGCCGCTGTATGGCTAATGTTAGCTCTATAGCTCACTCAACTAGTTGATTTCTACATGATCACTCAATAATCGTACAAATAAGACAGAAAATCAGTAGAACAAATGCTAAAAGATTTGACACAGTGGTGTGTGTGTTGTGTGTTTGTCAGGTTTTGTCTAAATTATAGGGTTTGAAATGAACACCCGCCAGTGAAAATGAACCGTGGTCACTCTGTCAGTTAACTGGAAGGTTATGATTATGTTCAATCACTCTGCTAGCATAGCTATACTCTGGTGACAAGACAAATCATGAAATTATATGCTGGAATTACATTTTGTCAACATGACACAATATTTTTCTTCTTTTGAATGGATGTCAATGGAGAAGAGGTGTTAATGTGATGAATTTGGAGAATTTAGCGTATAGTTTGTAGAATTTTTATGCAGACAGTGATTGCATTTCATATAACTGATAGGGATCAGAATAGAATCAGATTTTTAATTATTTAAATCTTAACTGTAACTTTGATAATCTGGTTTATTTTTTATATTTTGGCACGTAGAAGTTCTGAATGGCCCAGTTATTTAAAAACAGTTGGCAATTTAATTTCAAAGCCTGGTTAGGACAAAATGTCCCCACAAAGATAATAAACACTAAAAAAAAAAAAAACCACTATTCTTGTAAGGAATGGCTTAATAAACATACTAACTACGTAATGTTTTAAGACTTTCTGTACAGATGTCATACAGTGAGGGATGGATGTCATAGCCTTGGATGAAGGTTATTTTGCTGAAGATGCATTAAATGTGTCTGTTTTCACTTGTCAGAGAAAATGTAAGAATCTCTCTGTTTCATCACCAAATGAGGACAGAAGAAGAAGAAGAAGAAGAAAAAAACAATTTGTAAACTCCACTCCAAATTATTTTTTTGAGAATGAGTTGTTGGTCCCCACTGACTTGCAAAGTATGAAAATAATTATTATGGAAGTCAATGGGGACCATCCCTTTAAACCCTGTCATAACTGAGTGAGGCAATTATTTCCATTTGTACATAATCTGTCATCTGTAGGCCACTGACACACTGCAATTCACTTAGACTCAGTAAGAAAATGTTCAGTGTCATCTATTTCACTCAACAGTTGTCGGTAAGGCTTGTTTCCACCTTGAAGACCCCAATCACTCATCAGGTGTGACTGTGATGGTGTCACCTGGGTTCGGCCCCCCAAGTCTTCTCTGTGGACAGAGTCCATTGCCCTGGATGCTGGGTAATAAAGTCTGGGTGACACTGCCCCTCTCTTGATGTGAACCTGGGGTTGTAGCTGCACTTTCTGCTGGAGCAGACTGAACTGATGAAGTGATTCATTCCCATCGTGTCTCCTGCCAGGAGACCTCCTGCTCTAAATGACTGTCCTAGACCCGCTGCATCACCATGTGCATCCAGAACATTTCTCTGAGCTCTTGAAGAGAGGTATCTTCAGCAGACTTCTGATTTCTCTCTTCCTGCATCAGACTTCTCTTCTTCAACAGCTTCCACATTAACCTCTTCCTTCAGTTGAGCATTCAGAATTATTTTAGGGCCTATTTAAAACTTTGCCACTTTTAAGAAGAAGAAAAAGAACAAATGCTCACTAGTGCTCCCTTGCAGCCATTCTACTTCTGATACAGAAAGTTCTGCCTTGGCCCCCTGCTTCACTGGCTCCTCCATGGTGGTCTCCATCATTGGTGTTGTCCTCTTCCACCTGGCCTCCATCCCTTCCCCTAGTGTTCTCCACCTCCACCTTACACCTGAACTGTTTTTTTTTTCAAGCACCTGGAATCTGCTCCTTATTGGGCTCTTGAACTTCTTCTTTCTTGGTTTCCTGTGCTCAGGGCTCCAAACAAAAAAATCGAGTAAGGAGCCATTGGCTCCTATAAGAAAAAAACTTAGGAGCCAAATAATTTTTTTAGGTGCCACAGAAGAAACGTATTTTATTTATTTTACGATTATTATTATATTTACATTTTAACATTTCAATCATACTGTCATGTGTTTGTCTCATCTTTTCTTGACTTTATCAGCATTTTAATCCATCTTGTAGATGATAAACGTATGTAGATGACCTGGGAACTAAGGTTCACTTAAAGTGGGAACTAAATGTCTTTTCCAGCTTGAAATCTACAGTCACAAAGAATTGTTCATTACACAGAATCTGTACAGTATCATGGAGCATAAGCATCACTTGGCCACTGAGTGTAGCTTGGGGCTCCTCCTACATGAGACATTTCAGTAAGTTGTACTGTAGGCTCTCTTATAAAATAGCCTACCTTTTGATGTTAATTCATGTTCACTATGTACTATATTAGTAAAGAGAAAGATTAAATGGGTTCACTTGCCCTTGAACTGAGGCGCTAAAGCGACCCGCGCCTGCCGCATTAAGGAGCGCCAAAACTGTATTGTTTGAATTTCGTTATGAATTCGGAATAATTTTAAAAGCTGGTACTTTTTATAAAAAAGTTACAAAGCACAGAGCTTTTTGCGATTACTGGACGGCAACTGCACTTCAAATAATGAAGTTCACGCATTAAAAGAACACAGACCAAGATCTTGTTTAGAAGAAGCCATATTAGTCATTATTATAAATGAGAATTGTTAACGATATTGCCAATATCCACACTGCTGACAGCTTTACCTGTTCTAGTTTGTTCAAGTTGTGCACGAAACAGACGCTGTATTTTCTGCACTTTCCCTTCTTCCGTCTCCGTCATTTCTCTCTCGCTGCACAGCGGAGCTGCGTTTATCAGACTGTGTGCGGCAGCACTGATGTGCGGCAGAGATGAGGACTGTCTGAAACTCTCTTTTTTCACTAAAACTTTGATGCGCATCGTCTCAGTTTAATACGTGAACATAACAAAAGATTTGATCACAAAACAATTAGGAAAAAAGGCATTACATTCAAATGTTTAAGTTATAAGATGTAAATATATACCCAGATAGTAATAACACTTGGGCTGATTCTGGCTGAAATGCGTCTCTGTCGGTTCAAGTCTCGGCATCGGTGAGAAGATAATGGACCAGAGCCGCGCCGACTCTACAAAACACTTCTGGCTGACAGACGGCTTTTTCTCTATGGGCCGATCTCGGCTGAAAGCTGTTGTACACGCGGCAGTTCCACACTCGTCTAAGTTGTGTGTATTAAACCTTCGGCCCGAGTTCATTTTATCACAGACGGGGCGCTGCTAGAATGAAGCAAATCATCCGCCTGAGAAAACTTTTTTAGCGGTTAAATCCTGAGGAGCTTTCGGCGGGTAGTCGCCAGTGGCGACCTCAGCAAAAACGTCACTCGCAAATTAATATTTATGGTCGCAAATGCGACTGTTTTAGTCGCAGTTTGGAGCCCTGTGTGCTGGTTTTGTAGTGTCTTTGCAGGTGTCCGTTGTTACATTGTTTGCCCATGTGTATATAAGCCCTGTTGTTTTCAGTGTTCATTGTCAGGTCTTGTTTATTCATTTTGTGTACAGGTGCTTCTCAATAAATTAGAATGTTGTGTAAAAGTACATTTATTTCAGTAATTCAACTTAAATTGTGAAACTTGTGTATTAAATAAATTCAATGCGCACAGACTGAAGTAGTTTAAGTCTTTGGTTCTTTTAATTGTGATGATTTTGGCTCACATTTAACAAAAACCCACCAATTCTCTATCTCAACATATTAGAATATGGTGACATGCCAATCAGCTAATCAACTCAAAACACCTGCAAAGGTTTCCTGAGCCTTCAGAATGGTCTCTCAGTTTGGTTTTACTAGGCTACACAATCATGGGGAAGACTGCTGATCTGACAGTTGTCCAGAAGACAATCATTGACACCCTTCACAAGGAGGGTAAGACACAAACATGCATTGCCAAAGAAGCTGGCTGTTCACAGAGTGCTGTATCCAAGCATGTTAACAGAAAGTTTAGTGGAAGGAAAAAGTGTGGAAGAAAAAGATGCACAACCAACCGAGAGAACCGCAGCCTTATGAGGATTGTCAAGCAAAATCGATTCAAGAATTTGAGTGAACTTCACAAGGAATGGACTGAGGCTGGGGTCAAGGAATCAAGAGCCTCCACACACAGACGTGTCGAGCAATTTGGCTACAGTTGTTGTATTCCTCTTGTTAAGCCACTCCGGAGGCATCTTACCTGGGCTAAGGAGAAGAAGAACTGGACTGTTGCCCATGTGGTCCAAAGTCCTCTTTTCAGATGAGAGCAAGTTTTGTATTTCATTTGGAAACCAAGGTCCTAGAGTCTGGAGGAAGGGTGGAGAAGCTCATAGCCCAAGCTGCTTGAAGTCCCAGTGTTAAGTTTACACAGTCTGTGATGATTTGGGGTGCAATGTCATCTGCTGGTGTTGGTCCATTGTGTTTTTTAAAAACCAAAGTCACTGCACCCGTTTAACAAGAAATTTTGGAGCACTTCATGCTTCCTTCTGCTGACCAGCTTTTTGAAGATGCTGATTTCATTTTCCAGCAGGATTTGGAACCTGCCCACACTGCCAAAAGCACCAAAAGTTGGTTAAATGACCATGGTGTTGGTGTGCTTGACTGGCCAGCAAACTCACCAGACCTGAACCCCAGAGAGAATCTATGGAGTATTGTCAAGAGGAAAATGATAAACAAGAGACCAAACAATGCAGATGAGCTGAAGGCCACTGTCAAAGAAACCTGGGCTTCATACCACCTCAGCAGTGCCACAAACTGATCACCTCCATGCCACGCCGCATTGAGGCAGTAATTAAAGCAGAAGGAGTATGAAGTATTTTAATTTGTTGAGCTAGTGAATTGGTGGGTTTTTGTTAAATGTGAGCCAAAATCATCACAATTAAAAGAACCAAAGACTTAAACTACTTCAGTCTGTGTTCAGTATTTTTAATACACAAGTTTCACAATTTGAGTTGAATTACTGAAATAAATGAACTTTTCCACAACATTCTAATTTATTGAGGAGCACCTGTATGTGTGCTTGGTGCTTTTCAGTCTTTGAGAGAGATCTGCCGACATCAGGGCATGATGACCAATGCACCCAGTGCTTTACTACTCTGTCTTTGCTGAGATTAGTGAACAGATCAAATGTCCAAAAATCGGACAGTTCTGTGTCATGTGTCCTTTTGGTAATCCTTGATGTTGATGGTATTTTTTCATTTTACAGAAGTTGTGGCTGGAGCGCCGGGTCTCTATCAGGAAAGCAGATCTAGAGATGAGTTCATCATGCGCAGGAGAGCTTGTATTTTTGGCTTGACAAGAATGCTCACCACCCCCTGGAATTCAAGCAGGATCCTTCGGATGGATTTGATTTAATCCTGAGACATAAATCACATCAAAGAGGAATTGTTGGACAAAAGATTCTTTTATGCTTCAGAATATGGAAATGTTTTAGACCAACAGGAGAGCCTTAACCACATTACTAGCATTAGTAAGAAAATGACTCAAAGGAATAGATTGTCCTGAAATTAAAATTATGTCATCGTTTGGGTCATCTTTCTGTCGTTCCAAACTTGTATTTTCACATTTAGCAGAATGTTCATACTGGTTCTTTTCCATAAAACAAAAGTGACAGGGGCAGTGGAGCATGAAAATATGACAGAAAAGAAACATAAAATATTAGAATATCAGATTTCTAGTGAATAATGGCTTTATTCTTATCCTGTTCCTCACACAAATCTATTGTCTGGCTTCAGAAGACTTGTAATGTAGCACTTAGTTATTTGAACTGCTTTTCTGGTGCTTCTTGGTCATTTGTGTGTTAATGCATGGAAAAGCAGCATGGACGTTCTGCTCCATTTGTGTTCAGAAAGAACATGACATGGATTGGAACGAACATGAGAGTGAGTAAATGATGACTACCATCAAGATTCATTTTAGGGTGTACTATCAAACAGTATGTGAAACCTTACAATTTTTGTGTGCACTGTGTGTTCTAACAAAGCAATAAATGCCTACATTTCACCGCCCACATCTAGCAGCTATAAATCACATTCACCAAAATACGGTTTGCAGTTGTAGCAGGTTTCATGAGCTTCAGAGATATGTATAGGTTGTTGAGAGAAACAGTTTCAGCCTGAAACTCTGGCCCGTTTGAGGAAAAGCACTGGACAATAACATATTCTGGTGTGAATATTATATTGATTGGTTAAATGTGTTCAAACTTGGCATCCCAACAGGCATACTAAATCATAAAGGAAAGTGCAGCACAAAACACTCGCTTTTCTCCTGCGAGTATTGGACTCTCTCCACATCAGTCATTAGCGCCGGCGTCCAGTGGGAGCGTGAAGAGAGGTATCGCACACTGGATTGCATGGATACTTCAGGCCTGAGTTAAGCGCGCCTGGCCAGATTCTCTTGGGAAAGCTGAGCTGGACCGAACCTAATCCCATCTGATACCATTCCTCAAAAGTGAAATATGGAATTCCGAATGTCTGGACTATGCTTATGCCAGCAGACCAAAGTTTCTGAGCTTCAGATATTCGGGTAAATGCAAAAGCTGCCTGTTTTGCTGTTAACATGCACTCAGCCTGAGCACCATGTAAGGGCTCTGCTGCTCTCGCAGACGTATCGTCATCTTGTTGGTTTCAGATGAGGATAATAGAAATGTTTGTAAACCCAGCAACACAACGCTGACTTCCACCTGGAAATAATTCCGTCAGGCTGAAATGATTTGTGTTTTTCCTGTTTAATGATATCTGTACTTGTGATGATGCATCTGTCTGTCTGCCTGTTACCTGTTTACTTGGGTTGGATGATGTTATGGGAGCGTTGGACAGCACAAATCTTATTGTTATAATGACTCATCCGTAAATGGAAGGGACAGAAAGAATGATGTCATGTTATGGCCATGCCAGACTTTTAGTTTTTTAAACAGATTTTAAGGAACATGCAACAAAGTCAACTGCAACACAAACACCAGGTCAAATGATGCTTCTGCTAAAGAAATAAAGAGTGTCTGTAGAAACATGACCTTCTCTGTGCGGTTTAAAGCATGACTCTATTGTGTTTTCAAAGAAGTGAATATGTGTGTTCCTATGCAATGGGCGCCATGTCAATATATATATATATATATATATATATATATATATATATATATATATATATATATATATATAGATATAATATATAGGTGTATAGAATTTTAGCATAATCTAAACTGCATATATATATATATATACACACACACACACACATAGGTAATATTAGACAGTCGTCTAATCAGCATAGATGGTAAAGAAAAATCTACCTAACTTTACCAAAATCTACCACATTAAGCATTTGGGTAATTCATAGAATTAAGTTTAAATTAAACATACATTTCTGGATCCAAATAGGGGCATGTCATCAATTCAGTCATCAGAATCTCTCTCCAGCCCGGCAACCAAAGCTGGCAACCCTGTAGTAATTTCAACTAACATTGTGTTTCCCGTGCGAGCAGTCTGTCTAAACAATACATTGTCTTTTTCCTTCTAAAAATTTTTCTGAAATAATAAACACAAGGCTCAAGATCTTAAAATCCTAGCTTGTGAATTTTGTTCTCATCGGCTGTAGATAATTTAACTATTGTTGAACATCAAGCACTCCAAATGTTTCAAATGGACAGTGACCAATGAGAAGACACTAGAAAACAAACAGATTCCAAACCAGTCTTTTGGGAAAGCTTAAACATTTTACATGATGGTGATTTAGAGTGAATTTGTACAAAAATGTACTATTAAAAAAAAAAAAATCCCTTTAACCCAAACCCCATTACCGTCAATGGGGTGTACGCAGATTGTATGAAAACATGCAGCAGGGTTTTTGTTTGGTCATTCTGAGATGTTGCTTGCAGGGTGTTACAATCTTACTGATCTAGCTAAAATACCACTGCTCAAAAAAGTTTAGGGAACACTTAAGTCACACTTGGGATCTCGATTGAGCAAAATATACAATAAGTTGAAAAATCTTTACTTATATACATTATGTACCTTGAGGGATGGATTCAAAATTATTAATATATATATATTATAATATATATTACAAGCTGACTGATTATGTGCATGAATTTCCTCAAAGCAACTCATAATGTAAATCACTAGTGTGTTTGACCCCCTATGTGCCCGTGTGCACTCCTGACAGTGTCTGGGCCTATGCTCCTGATGAGATGGTGTCCTGTGGGATCTCCTGCCAGGCCTGCATCAGGGCATCAGTCAGCACAGTCTGTGGAGTTACATGGCAGCTTCGGATGCTCCCATACATAACATGCTCTCAGTTGGATTCAGGTCTGGGGAACATGAGGGTCAGGAATTGCCTACACACTCTGGCCACACGAGGCCGGACATTGTCCTGCACCAGGAGGAACCCAGGACCAACTCATGTAGCAAAAATGGAGCTGGTTACACGTTCCTGGGTTCACACAAACTTCAAGTATGAGCAAGAGAAGTAGTGCCACTATTGATTGGATCAGTACAGTTAAAACTATGCTTAAGCTACAGTATTGTTTAAACCTGTAATGAGACTGAGGATTGGACAGGATTCTTCTCTCAATGCTTTCAAATCTAACTTTGTAAATGAAGGGACATGTCGGTTTTCTTTGACTGATAAGCTGCTAGAAGCGAATATGGGAAATGAAATGTAGGGATTCAAATAATTGCAGTACACTTGTCATTCTTGGCCACTAAGATCTTCCATGTTGCTTTATAGAAGTCCCAAATCTTGTCTACAAAATAATTAGGAGTTGCAAAGCATTGCAGCAGTCCTGGCCAGTCCATGAACCATTGGAAACCATTGGAAAACGAGGTGAGAGCATTTCACAAGAGGCTGAGGGTGATGTGTGAGGCTCATTCCTCATGCGCTGTAGAAGTGAGACTCTACCTCTGACAGCGGCAGCTGTGCAAACATCTGCTCTAATACGTCTTCTGAAGAGCCCAGGAAAAGCTGGATGGCCATCCATTATGGAGCATGAGCCGAGGGTCATTTTTAAGAAGGCGTCTTTTACCTCTTCAAGCAATTTGGGTGGATCTTTGACACGTCCCACACCCCTCCAGATTCATTTGGCTGTCCATCAACATATTCTGTTTCCTCTTTGCTTTGCTTGGCCGGGGCCGGTTAGTGCAGACTGTTATCAGCTCTCAAAGCAACAGTGTCAGCCATGTGGGAAAATAGTCCAAATTCATGAGGACTGTCGCAGGTCTCATTAGCGAGACTGAATGCATGATGTCTGCAGTCACCTGTTTACTGCTCCGTCAACCGGATTGAGGGTTTTTAGCAGCATTTTCTCCTCCCTCGTGTGTAGCTTCAGAACATTTCAGCAGAAGTGTGGGTTTATATGATGGAGAACGAGGTGGTGTGTTAGAAATAATTTTCCACTCCTTACAATGTCAAGTGTTGCAGATAATTGCCGTAGGCTTCCATTCTTTTATAAAGATTCATTAAAATTTGATGGTCATTAACCTAAAGGTGTGTGAATTATGTGTGTGAATTATGCATGATATTTGAGAGGGATCTGTGATGATGAGGTTTGTGCACAATTTTTATGCAGAGTTTGTGGAAGATTTTTTCAGTAACAGCTGAAGAGAATAAATGAAAGAAATATGAATACGCGTGATCGATAAACAACATATTAGATGTTTACCCACATTAAAGTCTGAGTTAAAAATGCTAAAACATCCCTTACGAAAAAGAAGTTTATTCAAGTGTGCTATTAGTATACTTCTTTTAAAACTAAAATAGGAAAGTATGCTTTTAGTTTACTTTTTATGTACTTCTAAGAAATGGGCTTTATGTACTCCTCAGAAATATACTTCAAAATGACATTTAAGTATACTTGACTTATACTTACAAAAAGTCTAAATATACTTGAACTTTACTTAAGTATACTTAATAAAATAAACTTGAAGTATACTACTTTTTGGTAAGGGATGTCTTGACTTTTGTTTTCAAAACACACATTACTTGCTGGCTTTCGATCACAAAGACCAGGAAAGCTGTTAGGGTGAAACGCAGTAGTATTCCTCGTGAGGTTCATTATCATATCTAACCCTAACATGGCTTTCATGAAGGCCTGCAGAAGACTGAGAAATACACACTGACTGAATGCCATGTAGTACATGGCCATGGATTTATTTTAAATTGTACAAAGAAAAGTCTAAAATATATAAGAAAATATAGAGCTGATATTTATTATAAAATACATTTCAGTATTTTTTTATTTTATCTAAATAAAGCAAACAAGTTGGAAAAGCCATCCCTGGTCTCAACCATATTAAATTAAAATGTGTTTTGATAACGGAAATATTTTTTTTACATTATCTTGGACCTGAAAGTAAATTTTGCAGTAGATTTTGAAAGTTAAAGGTTTAAACAAAATATGTTTTCAATCTGGAAAACAACATTTCTTTCGACCGTGTTGTTTACAACATAAATACACAGTATGTTTCAAAAATGTATTTCTGCTAGAAGGTTCTTGGCATTGGGAAAGCGCTGGCTTTGAATAAACATTCAGGAAAGCTCCAGTCTCTCATAATAAAGGATCTGCAGTCAATTTTACTGTTATTTTCAATAACAATTGGAAGATTGTAATCATAATCACAATGATTATGACTTGCATTCGCATGGTTTCTAGCTGGTGGGAACGGTTCAAAAACATGTGAACGGTCAAGCGATGGATTAACCCAATTCAGGGAACAACACTTTGAGCTTTAAAAGGCCGTGTCTCTGGGAAACAATTTGTGGCCATGGACAGCCTGTGGACAGATGGGGAAAGTCTGTGGAAATGCAATCCTCCGCCAAGTCATGGCAGTGTGCTGACACCAATTAAATGCTTACAACATGAAAGAAACAATGTGATAAAAACCATGTCATTTATAAGCTTTTGCTCATTTCAGCAAAATGATGACAGCAGGATTCATCATCCGTCACCTGATGTAAATGAATGCACAAAAACTCGTCTAGATGGCATAGTTACGCTTGTGAATTACATGCAAATGAGATCTTTTGTTAAACTACTCCTCAACTAACTTTCTTCAATAAACAGTAAATACTGTAAATCCCTTGCGCCTGTTACCTTTCTTTTGTTTATGAGTCTCCGCTGGTGAATGAAATCTCAGGGTATCAAAGACACACTACTAGCACACTACTCTTAAAGTCTACATATGCTGTGTGAGTTTAGACGCTCAGGAGGATGTGAGTCCTTGCACAAGTTAACCTGATAAGTGTGTCAAAGGTGATTGGAGCTTTCATTGTTGCTGCATATTCCAACTCTTCTGAATTCATAAAATCTAACCCTTGACTGAAACTCTGAAATCTCATTTACGTTTCCTTTAAAAAATGGACTCCTCACACAGTGTTACAATGGCAAATGCCATTGATTCTTGAACATTTGAATATGCAAAAGTGCCCATGTGCAGGCATGATGGGATAAAAGCTAAGACGATCACAGCTGTTTTTCAACAATAGAGCAATGGTCAAAATGATGTCAAGTGTGTTTACACATCCAGCCGAAGTGTTTACGCATCATAAGTGCATCATTTGCTGATTCCTGAGTTGGATCGCTCTGTCGACACTCCTGTGGAGCGTTACGGATGTCAGACTGAATGTGGTGATCTCATGACGCTCGGGACCGCAGCCTGCCCCGTGCCTCTGTTTATTTGGAAACAAGGATCCATGTGGGAAATGTGTGATGTAACATGGAAGATGGATTCTTGAGTCATGTGCAGAATTCGCCGTGTGTTGGAGCATGTGATGGTCATGATGTCATAGCCGTGATCAGTGTGCGCTGTGATATGAAAATGATAATTAGGCAACAGACAAGCAATATCGATGACAGATGAGGCATTTTTGCTCTCTCTTTCTGAGGTGATTCCTTACAGCTGCCGCCATGACATACTGCATCAGGGTTTTGATTGTTTAGAAAATAAAGCACACTGAAGGAAACAACTAAATTAAAACTAGATCACACAGCACAATAATTACACTATTTATACAATATAATAACTGCCGTTAATACAGGCTGTCTACATAAACAATATTTATAATCTTATTAAAGATAAATTATGTATACTTTTATTAAGAGAAGATGCAAAACCGATTTAAAGATTGCAAACCAGCTGGATCTATTCATATACACAATTCAATGAGATGAGAAAATGTAAGTACCAGCATCATGTCAGTCTATTTTGCAAAGTAAAGTGCTAACACATTAATATGGTTGGTTAGATCCAAAAGGCAACTACATATTTTTTTTTTTACAAGTTTTTGGAACATTTCGAGTCTCAAATATTAAGAAATGCAGTTTTCTTGAAATGCATGGGTCAGACCAAAAGAATTGCCCCAAATGTTGTTTCAACTAGTCAAACAAAGTTGTCTGAACAAAGAATTTCATAGTGCTAAATTAAGGGATTTTGAATTCCCAGCATGCATTGCATTGCAGCATGAATAAATTACACAGTAACTGTTATAAGAATATGTGTTTTGCTCTTTGTCATCACTTCAGGTTTGTGTGTTGAGTGTTGAGGCTTTCAAGATGTTTAACTATTTAACACTATATCCTCTATCTCTTTGTTTCATAGGATAATTGTTCAGCATTGTTCGTTGTCTTGGACACATGTATTGGTTGAATGAGGCATTTTGTGTTTAGTGAACAAAAAAAAGTACAGTAGTGTTACTTTGGACAGTAATTAAGATGACAGTTGAGAGAACTTAATGCACTTAAAATAAACAGCAAAATGCAAAGATTTGCTCTTACATAGAGACATGGGGGTGGGCTCTTGAGCTACTAGTCAACCAGCAACCACCTAGCAACAAACTAGTTTGTTGACTCAGAATACCACAGTAACCACTGAGTTTTTCACTTACTTATTCATGAGATAAAAAAAGAATCACATTTTACACAAATGTTTTACAAAAAAATGCTACAGTTCTTGTGTTTTATATTTTAATATGCATTAAAAACCCGATGTCTTTGACTGACACAGCATGAACAATGCAATTGTAAGAGAATTTTCAAAAGCAGTTCAATTTTGAGCCATCTAGAGACCCTGTTCTATTGTGCAGCTATGTTTTTAATGCCACAATCCATCTTGTGTGAACAGCACCATTTGCATTCTGTAGGTCGATATTCTCCAAAGTTGGACAGTCTTTACCTTGTGTTTAACATCTTCAGAGGAACTGACTACTAAATGAAGCTCAGCTCTGTCTCTCAGCATTCATTAGCTCAACAGAGCACCTGCAAAAAATCAATGCAAAACTTTAAATAGTTTTATGTTGCCTTTGGTTACACTTTTTCCAAATACTGACTCTTCCATGGTTCAGTTACATTTTGAAAAAAAAAAACAGATTTTCAATGGCAGAATATCTTTGCAAATATTATGCTTGCTTTTGCAAAGACAGTGGGAGGTATTTTCATATGGAACAGCACCATTATTGCATCCAAACGGTCTCGCTTCTTATAACCATTAAGAGCTCTTCAGGATTAATGCACAACACAAAGCCGCAAGCGACAGAAGGAAAGGCTTGACTTGTGTAAGAATGAAGCAGGTCTTTCAGATCCATGTGTAGTCCTGGGGGCTGATCGTGGTGATATCATTATTAAACCACGTCTCATGGCACTCAGAGATTGAAGCCATATGTTCTCTAGGCCAAACATCACAGACCACACGCTGATCTGTCAGGGTTAAGATCTCATTTCCACGCAGAATTGCAGCCCAGCTGACAATTTTTGGTTCCCAGAATGTTAGTTTGTCAAGGTTTTTTTTTGGTTAGCCACAGGGAAGTTTTCATGAGGGAAAAGGTAAGCCACTAATCATCCAGGGCACACTCGCAACCAGTGCAGTATAAATGCATTGAAATGATCTGTACATATCTACTTCTTTTTTATCTGTTGTTGTGAATTAATAAAATGAATCTGAGCACATCAACCACCAAATGTAAGATTAAATCTGTCCATTAATATGTAAGGTCACGGGGGTTACCCTGATTTGACAGTTCTTCAACACTAAATAAAAAAATGACTTCAACACAATTTATGGTTTATAAAATATGACATTTTATTCCACAGATATAAATAAAGAATAAAAAATTACTTGACAAGGGAGGATATCAGTACATTCATTTCTTACCAGTTTGTGCAGACATTTTTCTTTTGATCCGTAAACAAAAAAACTTCTCGGGATTAACATCATGTTTCTCTTCAGTTAGGCGTGTCAGATTCCTCCGAAATCATATTTACTCTCATAACTGTATTACTTTTAAGTAATCATTCAATAAAAGAGATAAACATATGAGTCAGTCAGACAGTAACATAAAATTACTGTTAATTTCTGTATTTTAGTAAATACTGCATAAACAAATTTTAGGGCTCTGTATAGGTCATTACACAAAAACATCTGCAACATTTTCACTGGAAAAATAGTTTTACAGGGTTATAAAAATGACCTAAGAATAACCATTAGGGAACGTTCTCTAAATGTTATTTTTTTAGGTTATTTTAAAAATAACCACCCTGCAATGTTCTGTGAACGTTATTTTATGGTTGCAAAAAACACAAAAATGAAAACAAAAAAAACAAAACTGGAACCAAAAACTAACATCGGTTTATATCATGATTTGAATTGGCATGTTGAACTCTTTGTGACTGATGCAGGACACGCTTCGCTTAATGATGCCTTTCTCTCTGTTTGATGGCAAAGCAGCTGCTTCCCTTACACATCTGAATGGTAGATATTGTTGAGCCCTTTCTGAGCTGGTGTGAAAAAAGTGGCCGCTGTGATTGATAGTGCGCGATCAGAACTGTATATCTGGAATCCTGATAAATGCGGACGATCATTTTTTTTGACATGTGCTGATAAAAAATGAACAGAAGATTTCACAAGCCACCGTGACTGCGGCAACAACCTGTCAGACCCAAGACTTAAACAAGAAGGTGTTTGAAATGCTTGCGTCTATGAGAGATGTATCGCCCAGGAAAGCTTGTCAGATATTCATCATACACACATTTTGTGTGGCCAACACTGTCCATATGCTGCAAAAACATGTGTGGTCTGCCATAAAAACGTCCACGGCCAAGCAGATAATGACTGAGTGGAATACGACGAGAACATGTGCAACGTCATCCTGGCCCGGGCTCAAAGCTGAAAACAACCCTAATGTCTTGGTAGACAACCAAGTCATGACTGGACGGACACTTTATGAGGATCATTTCTCATTGTGCTGTGTTTTGGGGTGGATGACTTCTGACAGACAGGAGATGACGACAGTGTTGGTAACGTTCTCCATGCTTGACCTCATTTTCCCCATGTTTTCAGGGTAAACTCACCCCCCCGGTCTCTCCTCTCTGAGCTGCAGTAATCTGCCTCGTACAAAAGAGGTCAGAGTCTTGGAATGGCGAGGAAAATGTTTTTTCTCATGCTTGGCAGGGAGAACGGTACAGTGATGCATGCGAACATGCTCTCTGCCTCGTCGATCCAGAGACAGGCCTGCGTCCTCTCGTCTGAGAGGCTGGAGCATAGAACTATATGTTTTGACCTGGGGGGCCTTTTGTAAAAAAAAAAAAAAAAAAGTTTCAAAATGTCGCTTGATTGTATATAAGTGATGATACAAATTCTATCGGACTGGTAGCTTGTTCGTAGTGTAAGTAAATTTATGCTTGTATATGCATTTTAATCCTCAAAAAAAGCAAAAAACAATATCATTTGAATTTTACATTACTTTAAAAACCCAAACGTAGAGACAGGATTTCTGGCTCATAGTTTTTCAGAAGTCCACAATAGAGCACAATTTGTAACTCGGTGTTAACGGCTCCATGTAGAACTGATGATGTATGCCCTTGTTGTGTCCACACCAATGCCCTGCTTCATTTGCGTGTACCTCAGTTTTTGTCTTTCATCACCACAGTATATTTCAGTCATTTTGCTACTGCTGGCTTCTTTCCTACTGCTTGAAGTAAAGCTAACAAACCCAGTGAACTGTGTCTTGAGGATGAAATTAAATATTGGTCAGACCTCCAGAATTCTGAAACTAAACTTTATCAAGCCAACATGAAGTTCACAAACTTTCGTAGTACTTTTTGTCCTTTCCAAAGGCTGTCAGCTTTAGATATTTCAGAGGAAGGAGGTAAGACAAGTTATATGCAAAACTGCTTTATTATTTTCCTTTGCCTAATCACTTAACTGTAGATCTGCAGAACCACGAGTCTGTCTGCGGCATAAAAGGGGGCTGCAGTTCTTCAATCTCCATATACTGTTTTTTATGTTTTCACAGACATCATCTCCAGAGAGTCGAAGCTAAGGAAGACGTGTTTTTTGGTCAGGGTATGCCGTGAGGCGGGGCGAGACGGATTTGATGTTTCTGAGTCCAGGAATGTGTCCTTGGACCGTTGTATATTCTTTGGGCCCTCGTTTCTTGGAAGAGGAAATCTCAGCCAGTTGGACATGAAACCTCAGGAGGGCCTGAAATTGTTTCAATCAGATATAAAAATGACGACGTTTCATTAGGACCATGCTTTTTCCTTTAAAACCCATCTAAGACCCTGCATGAAATGTTTTCATGCTCCCCCCAGGGCTGATTTAGGCTTAAAAAGTATATTTTTTTTTTTTTTTTTTGATTACCATTGATGGACCTGCGTGGCCATGATGTTCACCGAAATTCTATATTGATAACAATACATTTTGTTACAAATTTTTTGTAACAATAACCATACCAATACTTAAATTGATATGTTAATTTTTCAAAAAATAATATTTTTTAAGAAAAAAAAAGCTATAATCTTTAGAAACAAAAGATCATTATACTTAAGGCAAATTTCAGCCATATATGAACATACTGGCGATTAATAACATATTATAACCAAAGCTAATTTGAGCATAATTAAATAAAAATGTTCTTTGTTTACTTTGGGTAAGTGTACAAAAAGTATTTTTACATAATAAAATCAATAAATAAACCATATTTTTAAAAAAACCAAAATACCAAAAAAAACATGAGACATTTAAGATTTTTCACTTTCTTAAAGATTTTTTAAAATTTAAATTATAATTTTACAATAACACAAAAAGTGGTACAGGCAACATATACAAATCATACAGTGGCTAACAATCCACTTTGGTTTACACAGCACTGTTGACAAGCAGTGTATCTGCACATTACAGTGTATTGGCATCTGTGTGTGCTGTGTAATTTCCAATGAAGAAGCCATTATATGTTGCTGTGAATGGCTGAACAAAAAACATTAAACAAAAAAGCATACGGGGGGGGTATTCCATAAAGCAGGTTATGGGACATACCTGGGTATGTTCGAGGATAAGCGAGCGGATACCCTCAGCTTCCGGTTCCAAAAACAGAGGTTACTTTTCAGGGTAGGTAAAAAGTAACCCATAAAACTTGCTTTTCTGAAGATCAACTGCTCTACAGAGCAGCTTGCGCTGCTTCCAGGAGGCGCTTCTGTTCCAGGGTTAGTTTCACCTCAGCACACACCGTGAGATCTACTGGGGACGAGCCTTTACAAGTGGGGTGGGGGGGACAGGATAGTTGCAAAAATAAACATTATATTATAAATATTAAATATGTTATTAAACGCCTTACAGTGGTGTTAAGACACAAAAAAATGTCGGCGGGGGCCACCCCCCCTTTGGGGATTTCTTACGTTTTTTTTTGGGCTGTTTGTCACAAACGTTAATGTTTCCAAGCTTCATTTTTCAAACTTAAATTTTAAATGTATTTAGGTTCCCAGAAAGAGACAACCAATGTTTAAAAACCACCCCAAACCAATTTGCAGTTTTTAAATGAAGGGTTTTTTTGTTATTAGGGGAATTAAGGAACACACAAAAAATCCAAAAACAAAAAACCTACATTGAAAGAAGTTGTTTTTGCGCCCCCTATTAAAAAAAAAACTTGTGGGGTTTAATCACCACCTGGGAGCATTTTCTCTCTAGGCCACAACCAGGCTGTTACTGCCACACGTGTTTCACAATCCAAGAACTGTTAATAACAATCCTACAAGTGAAGTAGACCAAATAGATCCTCAAAGCTAGACATTATGCAGAGATCCAAAGAAATTCAGAAACAAAATGAGAAAGAAAGTAATGAGATCTATCTGTCTGGGAAAAGGTTACAAAGCCATTTCTAAAAAGCTTTAAGGACTCCAGCGAACCACAGTAAGAGCCATTATTCTAAATGGCAAAAACATGGAACAATGGAGAACCATCCAAGAGTGTCTGACAAACCAAAATTACCCCAAAGAGCACAGCGACGACTCATCAGGTCTAAAATACTGACATTGTGTGATAGTGACATGACATACAGCCACGTATGGTGACCCATGCTGCTCAGAATTCGTGCTCTCTGCATTTAACCATCAAAGTCCACATACACCCGGAGCAGTGGGCAGCCATTTATGCTGCGGCACCCAGGGAGCCCAGACACACAGGTTGGTGGTTGTTGCCGTGGCTCAAGTCGTTGTATTGCCGGCCCGAGCTCCGAACACACAACCCCCCACAGAGGGGTTAGGATCAACTCACTAACCATAGTAGGCCAGGCACACTTCGACCGCAAAAACAATCCAAAGACTGCAAGTGGGCCTCACTTGGCCTCAGTTACGGTCAGTGTTCATGGACTTCACCAATAAGAAAAAGGACTGGGCAAAAATGGTCCCCCCCCCTGCAGATGGTAGAGGAGTTCCAAGACGAAAACCGCGTGCTGAGGCAAAAAGACACAGAACGCTTTCGTCTCAGTATGAACGTGTTTCCAGAACAAACATCTTGATGATCCCCAAGAATGTTTAGTGAAAATCCATCTGTAGGACTGACAAGAGAACAAAAGTTCGAAAACTTTTTGGAAAAGGAATTAGGTGTGGCCCATTACGAGTCTGGCGTAAAAGTACCACAAGGGCATTTCATCCAAAAGAAACATCATACCCACAGTCAAACAATACCAGTGGTGTGAGAGTAGTGGAATAGGTACGGGGCTGTATTTCTCTGCACTCAGGACAGGAGGACTTGCTGTGAAAATGGACCCAGATGATTCTGCTATGTTACCCAAAAAAAATCGTGAAGGAGATGTCCTGCCCAACTCTGTTTCGTGACCTCAAGCTGAAGATGAACTTGGTTCTTCAGCAGACAATGAATCCAACCACAACCAGCACGTCCACCTCTGAATGGGCTGAAAGAAAAACAAATAAAAGACTTTGGAGTGGCCTAGTCAAAGTCCGACCCTGAACCCGATTGATATGTTGTTGCATGACCTTAAAAAGGCGATTCATGCTTGAAACCCCCCAATGATGTCTGAATTAAAGAATTCTGATAGATGATGACCAAAATTCCTCCACGCGGCTGTAACAAGACTCCATTGCAATTTAGCAAATGGGTTGACAATGCAGTGTTGCTGCTAAGACGGTGGCCCAACCAGTTTATAAGGTTACGGGGGCAAACATATATATATATATATATATATGATATATTATATATATATATATATAAGATATATATATATATATATATATATATATACCATATTACATTTTAATATTGTCATCTCACACAATATGATATCATTTTCTATAATGCCTAAATTCCTAAATCAAAATACTTCTGATATTTCGTAATATATAATTAGATCAACATACCATATAATCATATTCTCCAGGCATTAAAGTTAAACTGAAAAGAACAAATGATTGCACAACCATCATTTTTAGGTGGCGATATTGCACTAGTATTTAAATGACCACGAATAAGAGAAGAAAGAAACGCATGGTGCCTTTTAGTGTAGTGTCCCGTTTCCATAGTGAGCTCGTTCATATCGTCGCTGACCTGAACCCGATTGATATGTTGTGGCATGACCTTAAAAAGGCGATTCATGCTTGAAAAACCCCCCAATGTGGCTGAATTACAAGAATTCTGCATAGATGAGTGGACCAAAATTCATCCACAGTGCTTTAACAGACTCATTGCAATTTATAGCAAATGGTTGATGCGTTGTTTTCTGCAAGGGTGGCCCAACCGTTATTAGGTTACCGGGGCAAACATAATATATATAATATATTTATATATATTATATATTATGAAAGCCGGATGAGGTGTAGATTATATAATATATATATATATATATAATAACCTATATCTACATACATTTTATATTGTCGAATCTCACCACATGATCACATTGTCTATCCCCTATTTCCTTAATAAGAAGGAAACCTAAATTC
This sequence comes from Cyprinus carpio, assembly GCF_018340385.1. Taxonomy (NCBI): domain Eukaryota; kingdom Metazoa; phylum Chordata; class Actinopteri; order Cypriniformes; family Cyprinidae; genus Cyprinus; species Cyprinus carpio. Next base: position 221,702 of record NC_056586.1, on the reverse strand, counting down.
TAAATCAAAAAATACATATCGATACTGACTGATCTGTCTTATATATAAATTAGTATCAACTACAATGATCAATAGATAAAGTAAAAACATTCATAATATCCTCAATAGTATTAAGAGATGCTCTCAAGGATAAATTCAAGAAAAAGATATAATCTCGACGGTACAAAAAAAAAAAAATATGCATTGCACAACAATCAGTTAGGTGGCGATAGCACTACGGTATGTATGGACCAACTGAATAAAGAAGAATAAAAGAAACCCACAGCATCGATCCAAAAGGTGGGTAGTGGGGGTGCACTTTTTTTTGGTTAGTGTCGCGTTTTCCACAAGTGTACGGCCTTATTCGAGGTCGCTCTGTTGAGCATGTCTTGATCTTAACAAGGAGCATACCTGAGTTTAATGAACTTTACTCCCACGCCGCATTTTTTTGAAACCACATACCGGGGTGCAATCACCTCTAATAAAGCAAGTTTTTGGGGTTAAATTCAACACGAAAGTTCAGACATGGGGTTAGAGCTTGAGCTTGACGGTAAGTAAAGAGGGCCCAGATATACTTTTCAACGAAATCGACAGAACAACTGAAAAATCCCTTTAATAACCTCAACTCCAACAATTTACAATAAGGAGATTTCACTGTACGCGTTCAAGGGCATATGGTTTAGGATCCCACATTGCTACTGCAAAAAATAATATTATGAAAACAGAAACACAACCAAAAACCCATCACACTTGGTGAACTGTTAAAACAATGTGCTGTAATGACCTCAACTTTCTCATCCTCCAACCACGCCTTTCCCCCTTGTGTTGGCATACCCACCACAAATCTTTACATTGCGCAAATAGATAACCCGCGGCCACATCGCATCGCACCGCTTACGCTTTACACCACACCAAAAAAGTTACATTGCTGTAATAAACTAAAAGGACATTCCCCACTGGACGTAATAGCCGCATGGATCATCTCCATTAAAAGAAAAAAAAAAAACAAAAAATAAAAAAAAAAAAAAAACCAACGAAAAAAAAAAAAAAAAAAAATAAAAAAAAAAAAAAAAAAAATTCCAAATGAAAATGGAAGGTCCATTTTTGTTTCCTTTGTTTTTTTCTATCCCTCTCTCCCTTTTTTCTCTCTCTTCCCCCCCTTTCACCAAAAAAAACCACACCCCACCTACCAAAATCCGAAAAAACAAAATCTCCTTCCGTTTTAGTCCACTTTAAAAAAAAAAAAAACAAAAAAAAAAAAAAAAAAACGTCACTTGGTGTCGCTGCGTTTCATTTGACGCGGTAAATGAAATTATTCAGAACACAAAGAAAGAGCGGGTTTCCCAAGCTTATACAACTCCCGCTGCCAGCAGCTTAACCCAACAACCAGAAGAACAGCATTTTTTTTGCGCACGTGCACAGAGCATCACTTGCTTGTGGAAAATAACGTGCTCATTTCCAAAGTCCAAACAGGGTCCCGCCCATACTTTCCCGACATTTTGGTGGTGAGTGGTTATTCCACGTAAGTGAACGCCAGGCTACCTTCACCCGGCATGAGAGGAACTGTCCCCCTTCCATCCATTCGCGGTCCCCTTATATACATCTGAGTCCACATCTATCATTAACATGCTAAGTTCCACCTCCGCACCTTCTCTTCCATAAATCACTTTGTTATCAAACTTTTTGGGTTGCCCCGAAAAGACCCAACAAAATCAAAATAATACTGGAAGTGAAAGTAGGGCACAATATGCACATACCAAAATATATACCAATAGAAAAATAATAATAATCAAATATCATGTGTATCCAATAACATGCATGAAACATCAGAGAACTCCTTGGGCTAAATAGAACTTTCAATTAACCGATATCCCCCACAAACAACCCCAGCCTTATGCGACTTGGGGCAAAAAAAAAAAAATGGTTTTGTTTTTTTTTGGGGTCAAATTAACGACTACATTAGCAGTATCTGGATTTTGCCATCAAACACTTTCAGCATCTAATGTGCTTCCTGCTATGTTCCAACAACCTATACGTTATACATTTAGTCCTTTTCTCATTCTACTTCAGCTGGCCCTAACCATCATGGCGCGCAAGTTTATCAGAGAATAATTTACTTCCAGACTTTTATATCAAAGGAGGAGCCCTTCCCAGACTAGAGTTCCAACTCTTCCAAACGTGTACTTCTCATGACCTTTGTGGCTATTCGGTGTAATATCTAACTTATCTAGGTAAAATTTTTGGGTGGGGATTGGCTACACCAATCATGCTCATTTGCACCTCTTCCTGATCACTCCTGGTGCTTTTTTTCAGAGTGTTCTATGCTGACGTATCAGGTATGGGTACTTAGTTTAATTTCACCTACTGCATGGGCCCTTTTTAATTGCCTTTTTAATTCCGCCAAAGCATACAGCGCAGGGAGCCACCCCACGGGAGAGCTCCATTGGATTTCCTGACAGCTGTGTTTAATATGCTAAACGGGAATTACAGGTAACGCATTATCACACAATTCCCTGTATTGGATGGCTCACCAACCGGCCACACATATGAAGCTAATCCACATCGTATTCATAAAAAAGAAGTTGGGGGTGGGGGGGGGTTTATACCCGGCTAGTGGTGCAGAGTTAAATTGTTTTGAAGAGGGGTAAGCTGTAGATAATTGATGTACCACTCCCCCTGGATTCACACAACGTATATTTCTAAACATTTGCTAGTACACACTGGGGGTCCACAGGAAGCCACGGGTCTGAAACCCGAAAAATTCCTGGAATCAGACAACCCAAGCTAGTAAAAAATTTCATTCTTTTTTTCAAGGATTGGCAACTGACAAACATTTTATGGTTGTCGTACAGCATTCCCTCAACAAGGGTTATAATTTCAACCCACTTTGACTACTAATCCATACTTAAACAAGCACCTCCCACTAACGGTACCATTAAACACTCTCGCCCATGATTTGTTGCCTGTGGGGGGCTGTCCACATTACATCGGGATAACCTCTAAACTAACACTGGGCGAAAAACACACGACAAAGCAATTTGAAAATCATTTGAAAAAGCTTATATACTTTGTGTCAGCACAGCTCACAATAATAACTTGCTGTCAGCAGTTGTTCTGTAGGGGAATTGTCGCAGCAAGAGGAGACGCTGAAGCCCGCATCGCAGTGTATCACAATTATCGATCTCTGACGCTCTGCAATGGGCAGTCCGTTGTAGACAACGAGTTTTTTAGAAGTCGTGACATTGAAAATAACACCAACAAGCTGGACGAACAACAGCCCCTGATGTCAAACCTCTACCAATTTCGACTATAAGAATTAATAGGCCCGGGAGCAAAGACATCATTCCTAATTCTTCGTCTGCTTCATTAAAATTGCCTGTTCTGTTTTGAGCGTGCATTTTGAACGTGTTAAAAGTGAGAATCTTTCTTTCGTTAAAAAAAAAAAAACATCAAACTAGGTGACTGACTAGCTAGAGTGGCTGTTTTTCAAGAGGGTGTTTTTGAGGCCATATTCAAAAAATGTCAATTGTTTATTTGAAAAACGATGGGATCTTGCAGTTTTTTTTTTTTTTTTTTTGTTTTTTTTTTTTGCGAATGAGAGCACGCGAGTGTCCTTGAGTGTAGCGAATCTGCGTGCATTTGCGGAAGGCCCCGTATATTTTCTCAATAAAAGGCTTCCCGCGCCTTGTTTGGTCTACTCTGCGCTTTTCGAGGGAAAGAGGGGGGCAAGCCATCTGCTTCCTTGGCTTCCCTCGGTTCAGTAGTACAACAAGCGCCGAAAACACGAAAAAATACACTGCTGAGGGCAGAAGCGGAGAGAATGCGCTTGTGGGGCGATCACTATTTTGATCTTGCCTGTAGTATGTTACGTTAGAGGTGCCCAGTTTCCTCGCCAATTTTCGGCACCTCCCTTATTTGTCCTCGCCTTGGATGTGAAGAGAGGAAGCCGGCTTGGGGCTGGATTTTTTATTTCCTTCTTAAGGTAACACTTTTCCGGATCAAGAGGCTAGTTGCGTGCTCTCGGCCTGGGGTTTTCGGCCCAGAGAAGAACAAGATAAGATGTCCACATAGACAGAGGAGCGATGGGCGACAGAAAAAAAAGTTTAGGCTAGAGCCCTCCTCCAGCCGACGGTCTCAAGAATCCTCCCTGGGCCCTTACGTACGACGGATCTGTTTAGAGAAAAAAGTTATGTTAGCGGCAAAAATCCATGGGCAAAGTTAGACTTACCATGGAAGTGTGCTAAGCAAAGGGGAACACCACGCGAGGTAGTCGTCTCGACGAAGCGTCTAAACTATCCCTTCCTGACCATAACAGCACCCTCCCAAGGCGCAACCAAATGATTCAAGCCTTCCATTTCTGCCTTGATTCACCAATCCGAGACTACGAAAAGGAATGAGAAAGCCCAATTTTTTTCCCCCCTCTTTCTCTTCTCGCATCCACGATCATTTCAGCATACAAGTTTAATGCCACAAAGCAGCACATTAAGGCACATGCGCGAACAAGTGGCTATTAGAGGAAGCCCCCTGTAGAAGAGACCGCTTGGCTATCGTAGCTCTCGTGATCTCTCTGTGGGGGAAGATGTCCTCTCTTAAAGCTCTCCTCCTTGCCATCTAAACGCCCCTCCATGATAACATCTATCTCGCTTGAAATGGCAAGGCATACGCAGCAGTCACAGGTCAGCTGTTGGCTCGTTCATTGCAACACGATGGCATGTGCTTCAAGCATATCAAGGCTGATCTGCTGAAAGAACCTGTGATAAAGGGCTAAGGCTCTTTCCCACCACCTGGACAGGTAGCTGAGCATGCAGCCGTCAACACCACAGATCTCTTCTCTCTTGTGTGTGCTACCAAGTAGCAACCGCCTCTGCCGCCATGGTTCAGGGTAGTTATGGCCGGCCATGGTAGTAATGGAGAGACCGCATTCTTGTGTGGGCCAGAACCTGTGGCAGATTATCGGGAAGAAAGAATAGGGGCATTCTTCTCAATGCTCGCTACCGGTTTCTCCCTTCCCCGAAACTTTTCGGAGTCAGTCTTAGTCTGAGGATCAAGAGACGGGTACAGAAGGCTAGTGTCGCGGCTCGCACTAAATCCTCCCCCCACCTGCAGGTAGGGGTAGAAGGAACGAATCGTGGGGTCCAAATGGAAGGTGGCGTTAGACCTAAGGGATGTGTTAAAGGATCCAGACAAGGCGTCCAATCAAATTGTTCGTCCCAAATCAGAGCGATAAAGGGAGCTTGAATATCTACTACATTCCCTTTTTGGGGATTTTCACATCTGCCCTTATTCTTCCCCCTTCCTAATTTCCCCTATACCCGCGCAGTAACCACCAGCTTATCCACCTGACCGAGGTTAGGTGGGAACTTCTTGTATCATGATGATTGGTCTCCTATGCTGGAAGGGGAAACTATTGATGTTTTTGTTGTTTTTTTTTGGTTTCATATAGTGACCACCTTACCGAAAAGTGGGTCCCCTGGACTAAAAGGTGTAGCCCCTTGAGCGGGGCTCCAACTGCGCAGGAAACCAGGGTGGGTGAGTATGATCCATCTCGTCATCTCACTCTCTACTCCTCTCTCTCTCTCTCTCTCTCATATATATATATATATATATACACATATATAGTTAATTTGCTGGTGGTTATGTGTGTATTTAATCCTCTGTGAGATTTTCGTTGCAGTGTTCTTCGTGGGACCTATGGGTTTCTGTACTTGTCTAACGGGTAGGTCCTCTGGAACCGCCACCCTTGGCTGGATTCAGATACCGGGTGCTCAACTTGCAGAGTTTTTCCTAAACCACTTGTCGATATTATGTCCAGCTGGTATGAATATGCCCTGACTTCCGGCTTCTTGCTTTCCTGGATCAGGCGGCCAGGTCACAGGCTTCTGCGGGGAGCCTTCTTGATCATCAGGCCCCCGGCACGGCACTGCAAAAAATTTCCTGGTCTTGGCTAGGTCGCCCTGAGAGGCTCCCTGTGAGTACCTGGATATCCCTTCTGGCTCTGCTAAAGCATCGATGCGTGAAAGTTTAGGGGGCATTTGCGAGAATCTTCTTTTATAATGCTGGCTCAGGCAGTGCTCCCCTCACCTTAGAGGGTTGTGTTTCAGCTTGCCTCTCCCATTCGGTCAGCACCTCTGCGATGCTTAGGAACCTTTAAGTACACTTGCTAAGCTCTGTGTACTTTCTGAAATCCATATTGTGTAAGTGTGCACGTTGAAACACTTTGTGCACTTTCTAAAATCCATATAAGTGGTAGGTGTGCATGCTATGGTCACTTTTGCACACTTTCTAAAATCCACATAATAGTAAGTGTGCACGCAAGACTGCGCACTTTTTTGAAATCCTGTACGGTAAGGGTTAGTGCTCAGCTTTGTTCCCTTTCTCCAAGTTTGGTAAGACAATGGTTCTTTGGGCTCCACTCAACCAGTGTGTCTTTATTAATACACTTTTCAAGCATCTCTTTCCTCAACTTGAAGGGCTATTGTGAGCATGGCACTTCCCCTTAAGCGCCTGAGTTCTCTCCCCTTCTGAGGAGTTGAATTCCTCGCTCCGTGGGCTGGGGGGCCTTCTCATGGTATTTAGCAGCATTCCCCTTTACCAAAAAGGGTTGCCTATGAGCGCGTTTCTGCTCTTCCTGTATTTGGAGTTATCCTTTTGCTTGAGAGTTCTATGTTTTCCCAGAGCACCTGGCAACCAGCAGCATCAGGTGAACTAGGCCCTACCTCCGCGTCTCTGATGCGTTGAGTTTTTTGGCTAGCTTGCAGTACGCTTACCCTTCAGATTTTCACAATCAGGCTGTAGGGGTCGAGCCCCCTCTCTCTTGTTGACCTAGTTGGGGTTTGTGCTCCCCTCAGCTAGTGTACGCCTAACTGCTGGCCGTTCCAGCATTTGGAACATGCTGCCAGGTTGAGCCCCCCTCTCTCATAAAAGTTGGGTTGTGCTCCCTCAGTTAAGTAAATTACTGCTAGCTGTTCCAGCTTTTGGGAACATGCAGTAGGTCGAGCTCCCCTCTCGTTTGGGTGTTCTCAAACATATATTTTTTGAATACATCTATGAGCTGCTCTTTCAGAGTGCCACGAGAGCCCCTTAGAACAGTATTAAAGTCCATGTTTATGGTAATGTGCGCACGTAAATCTTTGCACACTTTCTTAAATCCACACTGTGGTAAGTTCACCACGCTAGTTCTCTGCTGCGTTCTTTCTAAAATCCTATATGGTGGTTCATCTTGGGCACCACTCCACCTATGTATCCTCAGGATACCTAATTAAACAGGGTGTTGCTACTAGGGATCTGGTTGAGACCGTTCCTTCAGCAAGCTTATGCAAGAGCAAGCGGTATTTAAATGAAATAAAATTAATTTAAATGAATCTTTCTTGATTCCCAAGCCTTGAGCTCTACCCCCGGCCTAGGCCCTAACAGTTAAGTTTGGGTATTGTAGCCTAGGCCTTTGGCCTTAAGGGATAATGTCACGGACTGCCGTCTAACATCCCAGGGCAACTCCCATGGAAATGGGGTTTTGTATTAAGTGCTTGCCATGGTTCTGTCCTGCACTCCCACTGCGTCCTCTAGCTTTCCTGCCATGCTTTGGATGCAAGCTTCAAGACGAAGAAGTGAATAACGTGTTCTCCCGGTGTCTATTTATTTCTATAGTCACACTGGTAGTGACATCAGGTGCTGTCGCCGGCCAACTTGTTGGTGTTTTTTCAATATATGCTTCAGACATAGGGAAGTTGTGGACTAGTGTGGTTAGAGAGTTTGACTCCTAACCCTAACCCTTGTGGGTTCGAGTCTCGGGCCGGCAATACCTCGACTGAGGTGCCCTTGAGCAAGGCACCAAACCCCCAACTGCTCCCCGGGTTGCCGCAGCATAAATGGCTGCCCACTGCTCCAGGTGTGTGTTTCACGGTGGTGTTGTGTGTTCAATTCTGTTTGTGTGCACTTTGGAGGGGTTAAATGCAGAGCACGAATTCTGAGTATGGGTCACCACTCATGTCACTTTTAGGGTCACAATGAGGGGTTACCTATAGCGACCCCTAGAGGAAGCAGTTAGAAGTTCCCTACTCAGGGAACCATGGTTACCTTTGTAACCTGAGATGTTTTTTCGGGTACTTGTACTTTTTTGAGTATATTTTTTAAGTTGTACTTTAACTTGAACTTAAATGCAAATTAAGCAAAATAATCTACTTCATTACTTTCAAATCATAGTTTGTTACTGAGTCCCAGACAGCAACATACTGTTGGCCCAGATCAGGCCCCACATCTGGCCCGTGTGAAATCCATGCGGGCCAGATGTAGGCCGGATCTGGGCCGAAACTGCTTGCTGTCTGGGGTAGGCTACGCCCACAATTTGAATTGATATTAAAAACTTTGACAGCACTTCAGCAGCCATAAAGATATCTGATCGTAAAGGGACCAATAAAAGCACTGATATCTGAACCCGGGAGAAGCGCTGCTGCAGCAAGTGAAGAGCTGATCAGACAGTGAGGGAGCTCAGCGTAATTTATAGACTCAAAGCTTGGAGAAACAAACTACTTGGTAGTGTTATCATAAATATCTATATTTTGATACCAATACTGAAATATCTGACATGGTTCCATTAAGCATTTCCACAGTATACCGAATATACACCAATACAAGCCACGTCTTCTCTTTCTTCCAATAATTCCCATACAAATGTAGCGAACGCTTTATTGTAACATGAGAACACAGTCATGTAATCACAGAAAACTGGATGCGAGCTCTCAAATAGGCCTAACTTATACAAATGTCTTTCAACAATCAAAGATGGAACTTTAATTTCTTTACAGTGTAAATTTATGGTAGAAATGTTTTGGAATGGGATATTTGTCTGATTTGTATATATAAATATCCTAGTCTGCCTAAATGCATCACTACATTGTACAGTCATTACAGGTCAAAGCAATCTGATTTTCCATTTATCTAAATAAACAGGCCTAACATACTGTATATGGCTCTTAAATCACCGCTTATAAAAATTCAGTGTTATCATTTTTTGAAAACCTAAAACTAAATTGAGGTCAATTTTTTTTATCATTTTATTACTTACGGTGTACTTGTCTTTTTTTTTTGTAAACTTAATTTCAGTTGAAATCAAATTTGAAATCAAGCTTCATTGTTGCTGTAAGCTTTTGCAACAAAGTTACCCTATTTTAAAGACACAAATGCATAGAATGAGCAAATGTTTAAGATTGGATTTTTGTAATGGTAATTGATCGATATTTTTATACATATGTAAACAAATGCCTATATAAAATCATTTCATCAAAGCAAATGTGTCTTTTTAGAAGACTTGGATTAAACCAATTTCAAAGCTTGAAATAATGAGTGCCTTGAAAAAAAATATTAAACTATCTATTGTTAGGGTTTATATTTAGTTTTTTGTCCTGTTTTTCATTGCATTTTCAGTTAACCTGTTCCCCTGACCTAGTTTTTTACTTTGTCTCCTAATTGTTTATTCTGTTCTTATTGTGTTTGATTAATTATCTCATCAGTTACTTTGTTTGTTCCCCTTCAAATACCCTCAGCTTTCCCTTAGTCGGTGTCCATTCTCGTTTATGTTAATTTGGCAAGTGTCCAAGTTTTGGATTTACCTTATTAAGAGACTTTTCTTGATCTCCAGCGTTACATCTCCTTCACACTACCACCACTGTAACAGAAGAATGGACCCAAAATGATGACGGTAGCTGAGGACACGCTGTGGGGTTTACGGAAGGGTAGTCTTGAGGTTGGAGCGATTTCCCCTCAAGCTCTCTAACTGGTTGAGCTGGTATGACGTCGCTCTAGGTGCTTGCTTTCCTGCTGGGGTTTGAATGGACGAGATAATCTGCTGCAATCTTCCGATGGGTGATTTTCCTTTGATCGAGCTGATTAATCTTGTGCTGTTCGTAAATAGTTCTAATTTGGAAGTTGAGGAAGTAAAGAAACTTCCCAAGTCTCGTCATCCAAATCCCGCAGGAAAGAGCCGCATCTCCCCAGCTCACCCCATGCAGAGAACCTCCCCATACCTCTCCAACGGCTCCTACCGCCTGCCTAACCCCAAATTCCCTGCGGTCCTCCTAAACTCCACTGGAGCACTGGCCTCTCTGCAGTCAAGATCGTTGACCATTCGGAATTCCAGCCCCTAAGTTCCCTCCATTGCCCGCTCCTCGTAAGTGCCCTCTGGAGCACACTCCAGTGCCCGCTCTCTTCGTAAGTGCCCTCTGGAGCACCCTCCAGTGCCTACTCCTAGTAAGACCCTCCAGAGCGCCCTCCAGTGCCTGGTCCTCAAAAGCGCCTTGCTGTGCCTTCTCCTCCAGAGCACCCTCCAGTGCCACCCATGAAGGGCTCAGGATTTCCCGTTAAGCCCAGGGAAGGCTCCAGATCCTCAAGTAAGCCCAGGGAGGGCTCCTGTCCCCGAGTTAAGCCCATTGAGGGCTCCAGTCCCCAAACATGGCGCAGTGTCGGCTCTGCAGTCCCAGAGCTCGCTCCAGTGTCGGCTCCAGTCCCAGAGCTCACTCCAGTGTCGGCTCCAGTCCCAGAGCTCGCTCCAGTGTCGGCTCCAGTCCCCAGAGCTCGTTCCAGTGTCGGCTCCAGTCCCAGAGCTTGCTCCAGTGTCGGCTCCAGCCCCAGAGCTTGCTTCAGAGTCCGCTTTAGCGTGTCTCTGGGCGATTATGGACATGGCACTACCCCTGGGGTTCTTGGCACCCATCCTCACCCCAGAATTCACTCCAGGACACTGTCCTGAGTCTCCTTCATCTCCTGAAACCCCTGTGCTATCCAGATCCGCTCCTCCAGAGCACCCTCCAGAGCCCGCTCCTTCAGAGCGCCCTCTAGAGACTGCTTCTTCTTAGTGCCCCCCAGGATTCCTAGATTTCCCCAAGATGATTTTGGGGGGGGGGGGGGGGGTGACATATACCCATGGCTGAGCCAGCTAAGGTCACAGAGGATCTGCCAGGGTCTCCTCCTGAGTCTCCTGATCCGCCTTGGTCCTCCTGAGTCCCCGATCCACCCATGGCCTCCTGAGCTAACCAGCTCCGCCATGGCCTCCTGAACTCCCTGATCCACCCTGGAGGCTCTCCTTGTCTCAGCCCTGTTCCAGTCCGGCACCGGCCTCCAGGCCGCCGGCCCTCCCCGATGGTACTGTTATTTCGGGAGGGGTGATTTATTTATTTTTTTTGTCCTGTTTTCATTGTGTTTTCAGTTCACCTGTTCCCCTGTAACCTAGTTTTACGTTATCTCCTAATTGTCATTCTGTTCACCTGTGTTTGATTAATTATCTCATCAGTCGGTTTTTTTTTGCTCCCCTTCAATAACCTCAGTTTTTCCCTTAGTCTGTGTCCGTTCTCGTTTATGTTAAGTTGGCAAGTGTCCCTGCAAGTTTTGGTATTACCTTATTAAAGTCTTTTCTTGATCTCCAGCGTTATAACTCCTTCACACTACCACGAACCATAACATCTATATGGCAGTATACAGTATGTGGTAGTTTTGCCAATGGTATTGAAAATGATTGGTCGTCATGAAATCAAAAATGACCCTACTTACTTTTTTAGTGCACATTACAAGTCTTGTGGTGTACAATTGAACCATGCAAGTCAATACACTGGAACAAAAATTGTCTGCCATCGCTTCCACTCTGGAATGGCGTTCCAGCTCTGATGACGTCAGTTTGATGGCTTGGAGAGAAATGTAATGTTAAGTCGTGATGTAAGGACTGCTGTTTCCCGGGTCCATGCCTCTACTCATTTCAATTGAGAATACTATCTCAGCAGCCGTTTATGAGCATTATTTAATCAATATTACATATTTAAGCTAAGCATTTAAAAATCTGCTGTGCACACTACAGTCTCTGTACTCACAGTGTCTCAGACACTGATTTTTTAGCTGAATCACTGTCAGGCCATCTGGGCTTTCAGTATGGAGATAAAGGTTAGGGTTATAATTTTTCAGTATTACATGACATCATAACTGTGTATGCACAGTTAGTTGTTTTTTGGGGGGTGTCCGGCAGAGAGTTAGGGACCCAGAAGCGGTGAAGCATGATGTCAATATGGGTTTTTGAAAATCCTTAAAGAGCAGCTCATATGGGTTTTTGAAAATATATATCTTTTGCAGTTTATAATGTCGCTATCCTTAAATGAAAAAAATCTGCAAAGTTGTTAATCAAAAAAGTACATGTTTAATAAAGATACTGTCTCTCAGAAGAGAGAGTCAGTTCTGAATCGCCTAAATGAGTCGTCATATTTTCGAATCTTTTGCCTGTTACTGGTATACATCACTGGGTAGCACATTTGCATAATCCCCACCTGCCCACGAAATACGAACACTCTGACCTGCCCACAAACACTTCCGCTAGTTAGTGTGTTTACAACATGTTAAGAAGACCCGTGTTCAAGGATACCAAAGAAATAAAAATTCAAACCTTTTGTTGTGTGCTTGTCATTATCAGAGGACTGCTTCTCTAATCTTTACTTTTTATCTTCATTGGCTTCTAATCTTTTTAATTCAGACTAACAAGTGTCTCTGAACCACAACCTGTAGGTATGATTGATACGTTATGTGTACATTTTCAATTAAGGGCTCAAAATATGGTTTTAGTGCTAATATTTGATGTATGCCTAGTGCAGCTTTAGGTTTCCAGGTAAAGCACGATATTACTGTCTTACTGAAGTAGTTCTGATAATTTGTTGTGAACCTAAGAATGTGTCGATTATTGTCGACTGAGTTATTCTACTTATTTCTTTTGAAAATAAAAGCCTTGTAGCGCACAGACTTTATAATCATTGTGAAAATTCAGATTAATACCATGCACAATAGGGTTAATGCATGAGAGACGAGCGAGTTAGTTAGGCTAGTGCGCCTGAGATACTGTTCTGCGTTCTGATTAAAAGTTAAGACAGAGCGCCCTTTTTGTCTGTCTTTTCTTCAAACAATACATTAGACATATTTTGGTTTACAAACTGTATTGTTTCATCAGTTTCATCAGTTAGTCACGTTAGCACGATTCACTTGCATAAGTGTTTTTGTATTTTATGTCATTATAAGAACGGATTGACTATATTATTGTTTTATGTAAAGGTGCTTTGTCAATGGTAGCGCTGGCTAAATGGCTCAAGGACTCCTCTCTGTGCCTATCACAACAGGCTTGGCAAGCTGACCAGTAAGAGCAGAGTAGGCTTTTGGAAGGGAGGGGTTTGCACCAAACTTGCTGGGAACGAATCGTTTTGAAATCATTGGCAAATGACTCTTATATTAAATGTATATTCTGAGAAAATTAAAATTTTTTCTGACTTTAGATGCATTTAAACCTGTTGTAGGGGACTCCAACAAAATATTAGGACACTTTTAAATACCATATGGTCGTGGTTAGGACGCTTGGTTGAGTGGATCAGACAAGACGACAACAAAGAAGTGCTACTATAGCGTCAAGTTTTGAGGGGAGTCATGAGGGAGTACAGTACTAGTTTCGCCAACAAGCTTTTCCTAAAAGACAGAGCAGTTCCCACTTTGTCGGGACAATCTGCTCTATCTGCATCACAGCCTGTAAGTGTGCTGCTTTATTTGTTGTTGTGCATGTTATTTCCATTTTAAAATATAAATTGTATGCCGTTTCTGCAATGTAATACATATTACCGTTGCACTTATCTGTACATAGTAAATGCAGTTGTTTTTAAACAGTTGTTGATATCCTATATAAAACGTGATTTAGCAAAAAACAACAACAATAACGTTACCACTCTAATATGCCTTGCAATATCTGTGCGTGCAAAGGTTCTGCGTGATCCTCTTTTTCAATATTTTCGGGGTCTGAATCCAGCTCAGAACCTGCTGCTTTGGCAAGGGTCGGGGAAGTACTGAAACACCGTCTAAGCTGTTTGCCAATCACAATGCACTGGGAAAGCTAACCAATCACAATACATTTAATTTTTTGGAAGGTAGGCCTTCATCAAAACCAGAACTAATCGAGCCAGTTGTGCCAGGCTGGGGAGAAAGATATTGTAATAATGTAAATTATGTGAAAAACAATGCGTTTTTCGAACCACCAAGCATAAAAGCATGTTCTAGTACACCCCCAAAATGAAATCAAGACTTTGTAAAAGAGCATAATAGGACCCCTTTAACTACTCCTATCCAAATTCCAATCCACTATGAAAAACATCACAACACAAAGTTCACCAGCAATAAAACCCCACCCTTTATTCAATATTCCATTTCACTTGGAAATACATCACAACACTGAGGTCAGTTGCGACTTCTTGTTCACAGGTACTTTGATACTGATATTTTTCAGTGTACTGAAGTTAGAAATTACTGTATCATGACCACTAATTCACGTACTTTGTCAATAAGATAAAAGTGGGTCTTGTTCAAAGTAGCTATTATCCACAAAGACCTTGATATAAATATTTTTTGTAATTCATTAAATATTGCCGGCTAAAAAGTAACTACTACTCTGAGTAGTTTTTGAGAGGAGTACTTTGTACTTTTGCTTAAGTACTGTTTTGACAGCAGTACTTGTAATTGAGTATTATTTCAGCAATGTAACATTACCTTTACTTAAGTACAAATTTTCAGTACTCTTTCCACCACTGAAGGTTAGAGGCATCAAATTGTTGAATGTTGTTTTTCTACAGCTGCTTTGGGGGGAGATTGCTGTGCCATCATTTGATTTAGACTCTAAACTATTCTTGTCCAGATTAAGCTGCAAAGTGCTAGTCTGGTTCTGTGTGACTAAATAGCTGCTTATTTTCACTGCATCACTGTATTTGAAGATGTTGATGACAAGTGGAATCAACAGCACTGTTTCATAACTTACATGTGGAAAAATCAGACAACATGAAAACATGGAGGCCACAATCCATTCAAGATATGAATAAATTACCAGATTTCAGAAACTTTCATTTTATTCTCATTACTGCAGCTTCAGTTGCCAATTATGAGTCAGTGATTCAGTCCTCAAGTGATCCAAGCCATTCTTTCTTTAGAGAATAGCCATATAAGCTCTGTTTCTCTCCATTTGAGCCTGCAAAGCATCTGTTTATATTCTTGTGCATTTTCATCACATCTTTGAGAGTTTAGATGCTTTTGAACATTTGTGGGAAGGTATCAGCAATCCCCAAAATCCCATCTTCTTTTTTCTTCAGAATCATAAGACGGAAAACGGAACACTTTCCTTTCTAGCTTTGAGAATGGGTTTCATTAAACTGATTAATATAAGGAGAAAATGTGTGTTCCTCAGCTGTGGAAACACAATGATTAGTGTGCAACTTGCCAAGAGAACATATATTCAGCTGAGCTATGAGAGCCCTCAAAAAAGTACTCTTTACACAATACTTTCAACACTGTAATTAAAAACCTCTTTTCCTGATGTCCTAATGATGTGCAAACATTTGGTCAGCTCTCTTCCAAACTATAGAGAGACGTGCACTGTAGAGTTCCAAGAAAGTATAGCTGCTTTCAACAAAGTTCTATTTAAGAATAGCAATACCAAACACCTACAGGGGAGCTTCATTTGCTGTGGACATGGCTGAGTAAGCAAACACAGTTATGGATATATGCTCATATTATTTTATTCATTTATTTATTTTATTTATTTATTGAAAAAAATATTTCATAAACAATTTCAGACCATTTCCATTTGATATTTTGAGGCTACTTTTGAATGCCCATCAACAGAGAAAGGAGCAAAGGAGAAATGCTTTTTGGAGGCAGATAGTGTTTATCAGCTAAACCCTTTCTTTTCTGTTAACTGTCTCTTGTATAAAAACGATGCATTTAATGGGATCATTCACCCAAAAATGAAAATTCTCTCACAGAGTCCTACACGTGGGTGAACTTTTAATATTTGATGTAGTGGGTGGAATATTATTTACGTAATATTAATTAGGGGTGCACGATAAATATCGTCCGATAATTAATGCGCATCTCGTCAGTAAAGCATGATTTCACATAGAGCAGAGGTTACTACACAGAGCCGTTGTTAACTGACAAGGTGAGCAAATCCAACCTGATAATGAACGTTGATTTGTGCAGCTTGTCAGTTAACAACGGCTCTGTGTAGTAACCGCTGCTCTATGTGAAATCAAGCACGTGATGGAATTTACCACTGATTAGAGTTAAATTGGCTGTAAAATATCATTTAATCTTTGAAATGTCAGTGAAGATATTTTAATGAACCTGAGAGACTTCCGTCCCTGTAGTAAAAGTAATCCATATGAAACAGGCAGTTTAATCTATGTTTTCTGAAAAGACGCAATTGCTTTATATGATTTAGGCTTTAATTCATATGATGCATCATCATATCAATCAATCAATCATTCAATCAATCAAACAAACAAACTTTACATATAAATCACTTTAAAACAACCGAAGTGGACCAAAGTGCTGTACAGAAGAATAAATAAAAAACATAAATACATAACTCATACAAGTCATAAAATACAAATAAAATAAAATAACAGACATAAAACATACCATAGACACAATAAAATATATAAACAAAATTTCAACAGATGTCAAAGGCCAAGGAAAAAATATGGGTTTTAAGACACAATTTAAATAAAGACAATGAAGAAGTGTGTCTAATGGGCAAAGGCAGATCATTCCACAGTTTAGGAGCTGCCACAGCAAAGGCACAGTCCCCTCTAAGCTTACGCTTTGTTTTGGGCACATTCAGGAACAGCTGATCAGGTCTCCGGCATGGGAGGCGGACACACTAACAAGGACGCTAAATGACTGCAACTACTAACGTCAGTCGCTAAAGCATCTCTTGAGATCAGGGGAACGAGGTTTATCTGGAAAGCACCTACTCACTGGCCTCCAATACACTCACCCCCCTAAACATCACTCCCATCCGGGTCATGGCACCCGGTCATGGGACCGGGTCATGGGGCCGGGTCATGGGGCCGGGTCATGGGGCCGGGTCATGGGGGCAGCTCTGGCCTAATGGTTAGAGAGTTGGACTTGTAACCCGAAGGTCGCAGGTTTGAGTCTCGGTGCTGGCAGGAGTTGTAGGTAGGAGTGAGTGAATGAACAGCGCTCTCCTCCACCCTCAATACCCATGGCTGAAGTGCCCTTGAGCAAGGCACTGAACCCCTAGTTGCTCCCTGGGCACTGGATGTAGCTGAACACTGCTCCGGGTGTGTGTTCACAGTGTGTTCACTTCTCACTGCTTTGTGTGTGCACTTGGATGGGTTAAATGCAGAGCACCAATTCCGAGTATGGGTTACCATACTTGGCAAATGTCACCACTTTCACTTTCAATGTGACCCTCTCTCCCAGGCCACACCTCATTCTCGTTTCAAGTGGGTCTCAAATCTGGGTCTCTGACATGAGAGGCGGACGCAGTGCTTACGGTCAGTCACTAGTACGTCTAGAGATCAGGGGAGTAAGGTTTATCTGCACAGCACCTACTCTCTGGCCTCTTTTCCATTTACTATTGTGGTTTTGCATTATTGACACACTATTTTCCTAATTAATGCTGTACAGTTGCTTTGACAAAATCTGTATTGCTAAAGCGCTATATAAATAAAGGGGACTTGACTTGACTATAAGGGTGTAGCAGTTCAGAAATCAGGGTGGGGCAAGACCATTTAGGGATTTAAAAACAAATAAAATAATTTTAAAATGGATCTTGAAATGTATGGGCTACCAGTGAAGTGAGGCAAAAATTGGGTAAATGTGCTCATATTTACGTGTTCCAGTTAAAAGATGCACTGCAGCATTTTGTACCATTTGCAGACGAGTGACAAAAGCACCACTAAACCCCACATACAGTGCATTACAGTAATCCAGTCAAGTGTAGAAGTCAAAGTCACAGGCCCAAACTTGTCAAAGACAGCAGAGCAGGGAACAGAGACTGAGGGGTCATAAGCAGGAGATGAGATAAGAGCCCTAGTGGAAGTGACCTTATCAATTAAAAAATAAAGAAAATTTTTAGAACCGATAGTCTTAAACAGGGCTTGAAAACGGAAAAAAAATTCAATCGGTTCACTCCGAGCAGAATCAATATTTTAATGTTTTTGTTCCTGCATTCCTCTGATATTATTACCATTTTAAGATATTTAAAAATGTTTGCTGCATAAAAAAAAAAAACAACACTCATATAAGATTGCGTTTTTTTAGGCTAAAGCAAAATGTTAACAAACATTATAAAAACAGTTATAAGTTCCTCTTCAAAACAAATCATCTAAAGTTTAGGCTATAAAAATGTCAATCCAAAAACAATTATTTTATTTTGATAATAAAAAGGCTTCAATATAGCAAAATTATGTTGTGTGTGGGGCGTAAGGCGTCGGCGCGATGGTCATACCAACGCTGGTTGGTTATACACAAGACATTATTCAAAGCTGTCAAGCTTTTACAAAATAAAGAAAAACTACTCTCTGCTGTTTTGTTTTCCTTTCCGACTTTGGAACGTGTCACAATGAACTGTAATTTAGCACATTTTTTTCTTTCGTTTCATTAATCTGTCAATATGATTTAAGTGAAATATATTTAGTGTATATGCCTCTATTCCTTTTTATGTAAGCCTATTCTCTCCATCTCCCATTCACAGAAGCGCTGCAGGTGCGTGTGATCTGTTGAATTCATCTTACACTATCCTCAGATAAACTCTCGTCGGCGGTGCATTGCCATTGCGACTTACCTATGATGAGTTCACAGCTGAGCAGACATTTCACTCATTGGCTTCAGCGTCACATTTGCATAGAACTGCTGGAATTCATGATTGGTTGACAGCAAATTTCAAATATTAAATGGAACGATAAAATAACGTTATTAACCGGTGTGGCGAGGGGGGAGTGGTTCAACGAGGCCTGCAGTGGGAGAGAGAGTTCCCAGACAGCAACAAATCCATGCGGGCCAGATGTGGGCCGGATCTGGGCCAAAACTGCTTGCTGTCTGGGTTGGGAGACGAGCAGTGAGTAAGTGGGTCAAATACAAATGATGAACACCTGTGCTTGTTCCAGTGATTGGCATGGAGAGACCAGATAAAAAGGCTGGGAGTGAACTGGAGAGGAGAGAGATACTGACTGCTGCCTTGTGAAGTTGACCATACCTGCTCTGGAGAAGACTTGGGAATTGTTGTATACAAATTGTGCCATTTTGAGCGCTGTTAGCGCGACATTTTGTTTGTGTTTTTTTTGGAAAATAAAAGTCAACAGCAGCAGTCTATCTGACCCCGCCCTCTTCCTTCCTTCCGATCATTGACTTTACTACAACCGGTTAATGGCCATTTGAAATTTTCAGAACTATAAAATTTGATTTTGTTTCTGTTTCTGGTTCTGTTCCTGTCAAAATTTTGTTCGTTTTCGTTCCTTGAACTGGTTCAGAGCCCTGGTCTTAAACAAAACACAAGGCTTGTTACATTTTGACAGAATAATTTCAGATAAATATTTTCTTTTAGCATCTTTAACAGTTGTCTGATAAGGATGCCAGCAGTCCCTTAGCATTTGAAACAACACATACAGTTTGTACATTTTCAATTTGCGCACAGCTCTATGGTACTCACGTCTGACAGCACGAGCCATATCATCCAGCCATATCATTCAGCTCAGATTTAGTTTTAGGCTGCCTGATTTTAAGTGGAGCCACAGTATCTATAACAGTTTTGTATCTCGAGATGTACAGTTCTGACTGAAAATGGACTGAACAGCAGTGGAAGGGTTAATGATAGCAGTGGAACACAAGATTCAACTGCAGATGGACACTATCCCGGCTGAGCCCTGCCCACAGAGCTCTTCACAGACAGACTGTGATGTATCAAAACAGCTACAAGACTCAGCACCCAAGGACGACTTTCTGGAAAACAGCCAGGGAAGCCAGGACAACATATCACAGTCACCGGAAATACCAAAGACACAGCCCCTCTCACCGGACACATTATCCCTCTCTCCAGCATCTCCACTTCTGTGCTTCTCACAGAAAATGGAGGAATTGGTGTATGCTGGGACTAAACTCTCCCACTCATTCGCTGCAAGCCCACAGATATCAACAAAAAAACGGTGGGCCCCCCGACCACCAAAGCCTGTGGGCCCTGCTCCTGTGAGAGCTCTCCGACTGCTGCCACAATGCCAGGGCCCAAACCCTTCATCTGCTGTAGGTGAACCAAAAACAGCTGATAGCAGCTCTCAGTGATATGTGTCGGGTCCCCGCTATAATAGCAGCAAAATTCACAAATGTTTACAGAACAAGCGGGAACCAAGTGTGCCTGTAGCTTTCTCTATTTCAGTTTTATCACGTGATAGAAAGTCTAAGGCCTTCTCAAGCCGAAGGGCAAACTCATCTAATCTGCGGCCTATTATGCATCACACTAAGATTGCTGTAAAGACACAAAGCACTGCCATCAAGTTAGCATTTTTAAACATTCGCTCACTAAAAAATAAATCATTTCTAATCAATGACTTTATAACCACAATCAATCTGGATTTTATGTTTCTAAACGAAACATGGCTAGAAGACAGCTGCAGTGCAACAGTCCCCAATGAAGCAGCCCCTTCTAACTTTACTTTCATGAGTGTTTGCAGGACTGTTAGGAGAGGTGGAGGTGTAGCTGCTCTATTTAAAGATGTCTATCAATGCAAGCAAGTGTCATTTGGTCAGTACTTGTCTTTTGAATATCTACGGATTGTGCTGAAAGGTGCTCCACGCATTCTGTTTATCATTATTTACAGGCCTCCAAAATACTCTCCAGCCTTTGTTGAAGAGGTCACAGAAATATTATCAATGATTTCCTCAGAGTTTGGCTGTTTTGCTATTGCAGGGGATTTTAATATTCACATAGATAATGCAGAAAACAAAACTACAAAAGAAATGATAACGGTTCTAAACACTTTTGACCTGATTCAGCATGTGCATGGACCCACACACAAAGGTGGACACACTCTAGATTTAATCATCAGTAGGGGTCTAAACATTTCATGCATTGTTATTAAGGATGTAGCACTATCTGATCACTTCTGTATTTTCTTTGATATATTGATCTTTGCTACCACTGAATCTAGATCTGTCTCTGTCAGAAGGAGATGCATTAACGAAAACACTAGTGTGCTGTTTATGGAGGCTATATCTTTAACACCAAGCATTTCTGTAGATACATCAAGGTAAGTGCACAAAGGTCTCTCTCACACTCTCTCTTTCTCTCTCACACACACACTATAATTTGCTGTTATACTCCATATAACTCCATACACAAGCCAGAAACTAAGCTTTTTTTGCACAGGCCTATCTAAAGGGTTAATGGTCCCACCTAGTGATCAACTGTAAAAATAACAAATTTTACCTCTTCCCAACAGGGAAAACCACCAACCATCAAGAATGCATGATTTTATGGTGGCATGGCTTTGCAATCAAAAAATGTTGTTATAATGGAAGTCAATGGGGCAAAAACAGCCACAAACAATAAATGAGGGAGGAAAAAAAGTTTATTCAATTCAATTCAAGTTTATTTGTATAGCGCTTTTTACGATACAAATCATTGCAAAGCAACTTTACAGAAAATTAATTTTCTACAATATTTAGTAGTAGCTTATCAGTGATGCCTGTCAGTTTATGTGCATACGACAGAAATGTTCAGAAAAATCAATAAAATACGTAAACAAACAGACGATTAACACTATTAACAGCAATTATGCAATCAAACTTATAGCAAAATGTGGTAGTTCTGTATGTTGTCTCTGGGTTAGCATCATCTGAGGTCCTCTGAGGGGCTGGCATCATCTCTTCTCAGGTGTTCTGGATCCAGACTGGAGCTTGTGTAAATCCTACATCCCGTGGCAAAACAGAGAAACAAATAGAGACATAATTAGCATAGCTGCTGTTCCAGCCAAGTAAAATTAATTAGTTTAAACCAAGCTAAAGAAAAATAATGCGCATTTGATCAGATATAACTGCAGTCCAAAATTATGAGATGCATTATTTGAATGCTTGGCCAAAGAGGTGTGTTTTTAATCTAGATTTAAACAGAAACAGTGTGTTTGAACCCCGAACATTATCAGGAAGGCTATTCCACAGTTTGGGAGCCAAATGTGAAAAAGCTCTACTTCCTTTAGTGGACTTTGCTATCCTAGGTGTTATCAAAAGTCCAGCATTTTGTGACCTTAGGGAGCGTGATGGGTTGTAGCGTGGTAGAAGACTAGTTAGGTATGCAGGAGCAAAGCCATTAAGCGCCTTATAAGTAAGTAATAATATTTTGTAACTGATACGGAACTTAATAGGTAGCCAGTGCAAAGACTGTAGTATTGGGGTAATATGATCATATTTTCTTGAAAAAAAAAAATCTAATGCTGCACAAAAACTAAAAACGCATCAAAAGCCAATGTTGCCAATGTTGTTACTAATCTTTGACATGCCCAAGACTGTGATAAAAGGTAAAAAAAATATATATATATATCCAGCCACAATTACTTTTATATTGAAAATAAGTCATTATCAAATCAGTGACATCATTTATGAACTTGGTAATTAAAGAGTTAAAATCTTGGAATTTTTTTTATACATTTGGTAGTTTTGATCAGGACTGAGGTTGATTAATAGATTTTTGCAAACAAAAAAAAAATTGGAAAAAAAATATTTATCTTATACATTTTTACAGCAGTTTAATTAAGTGGATGTTTTCATCCCAAACATAACGAAAGGGTAGTGAATTTGAGCAATGCACAAGGGTTAAACTCAAATGGATACCTGGACAATTTTCAGTCTGGTTTCCGACTGCATCACAGCACAGAGACAGCGCTCATTAAGATAATAAATGATATTCGCTTAAATTCTGACTCTGGCAAAATATCAGTGCTGGTATTGCTAGATCTCAGTGCTGCGTTTCACACTGTCGATCATAACATACTACTAGAGAGACTGGAAAACTGGGTCGGGCTTTCTGGGAAGGTACTCAAATGGTTCAGATCATACTTAGAAGGGAGAGGCTATTATGTGAGTCTAGGAGTGCATAAGTCTAAGTGGACGTCCGTGACACAAGGCTCAATTCTTGCACCGCTCTTGTTTAGCCTGTATATGCTCCCACTAAGTCAAATAATGAGAAAGAACCAAATTGCCAAGCACAGCTATGCTGATGATACCCAGATTTTTACAGCCTTATTGCAAAATGACTACAGCCCCATTGATTCCCTCTGCCAATGCATTGATGTGCAAGAACTTTCTTCAGTTAAACAAAGAAAAAACTGAAGTCATTGCATTTGGAAACAAAGATGAAGTTTTCAAGGTGAATGCATACCTTGACTCTAGGGGACAAACAACTAAAAATCAAGTCAGGAATCTTGGTGTGATTCTGGAGACAGACCTTAGTTTCAGTAGTCATGTCAAATCAGTAACTAAATCAGCATAATATCATCTAAAAAACATTGCAAGAATTAGATGTTTTGTTTCCAGTCAAGACTTGGAGAAACTTGTTCATGCCTTTATCACCAGCAGGGTGGACTATTGTAATGGTCTCCTCACCGGCCTTCCCAAAAAGACCACTAGACAGCTGCAG
This sequence comes from Cyprinus carpio, assembly GCF_018340385.1. NCBI lineage: Eukaryota > Metazoa > Chordata > Actinopteri > Cypriniformes > Cyprinidae > Cyprinus > Cyprinus carpio. The sequence goes on along the minus strand of NC_056586.1, from coordinate 198,247 downwards.
CTCATCCAGAACGCTGCTGCCAGGATTCTGACTACAACCAGAAAATCTGAGCATATCACACCAGTCCTCAGGTCCTTACACTGGCTTCCAGTTACATTTAGGATTGATTTTAAAGTACTTTTACTCGTTTATAAATCACTCAATGACCTAGGACCAAAATATATTGCAGATATGTTCACTGAATATAAACCTAACAGAGCACTCAGATCATTAGGATCGAGTCATTTAGAAATACCAAGGTGTTCACACAAAACAAGGGGAGTCTGCCTTTAGTTACTATGCCGCCCTCAGTTGGAATCAGCTTCCAGAAGAGAACAGATGTCCTAAAACATTAGTCACATTTAAATCTAGACTAAAAAACTCATCTGTTTAGCTGTGCATTTATTGAATGAGCACTGTGCGATGTCCAAACTGATTGCACTGTATTTTACGTATTCACTGTATTTTATGTAAAATCATTTTCTATTTTTAACTGTTTTAAATTAATGATGTCACAGAGCTCTAGGTTAAGAACAGGCAAACCAAAGGATAAGACAAGATAAATGCATGTCTACGTTCCTGTGTGGGGCCAGGCACAGACTGCACAAGATTAAAAGAGTCAAGGAGGTATAGAAAGTCCTTTGCCATTAGGTTATCAGGACAACACATGGACATTAAAATCCCCAACAATAAGGACGTGATCATATTTAGGCATAATTTCAGCCAGGAAAGCAGAAAAGTAATTTATAAAGTCCTTATTGTATTTGGGAGTCAGATAAACCACTGCACACAACACTGTGTGAGAATGACCCAGCTCAAATACACAATCATACATTAACATGCATACATAGAGCTCATCAAAAATGGTAGGTGAAACTCAGCCACATTTTCTTGATAAGAGTTTATCTTTTCATTATATAAATCATCTGTTTCTTTCTTCAAAAAACTTGGATTAACTTGCTTGATTCATATGGATTACTTTTACCTTTACTTTTATCTTTATGAACTTTTTCATGCAAGAAAGTTTTGGTGGAATGGACTTTTAATAGAAGGACAGAAATCTGTCTCAGGCTTCATTAGTATCTTCATTTGTATTTCAGCTAAAAGCAAAAGTCTTATGGGTTTGGAATGACATGAGGGTGAAAAGATGATTTTTACCATTTTCATTTTTTAATGAAATAAACTTTTAATGGCATATCTTTTTTTTTCATCCTCAAGCTGGCCCTCAAGCTGAAAATGAGTGAAACAATGAATTCCTTTGTCTTCCGACCAAGCTGGTGACTACAGCTAAAGATACAAATAAACATGACAAAATGTGATGTCATTCAAAATGCATTCTGGGTAGCAGTTCCACATAGCCTCTCTCACTAACAGTGGTACATAGATACACATCACTGACATGTCAGCTAGTGAGTTTATTGAAAGAGAAAAAATGAATGATGTTTTTAATCATTTCTCTGAAGCACAGAGCTATGGAAAGCCTAGCCAGCCTATTGTCTGATTGTTGAAGCAGGGTGATGTTATGTCAGGCACCATGTCAAATCCTGCACAAACTACAGTTCCACTTCACACAGTTTCAAGGTTAGGGTATGACATATCTGACAGTGTCTGGGGCAGTGTATAAAGGGTTTCACGTTTTGTTTCCTCAAGGCTTAAATATGTAAAAATGCAATACAATATCATGCTATACATCATGCTATACAACACATTTCTAGTATGTTTTTCAGTGCTGAAATGTGGCCAAGGCAAACGTTTATGAGAAAAGTAAAGTCAACTCTATACAATATAAAATTTCTGATGTATCCGAATACATGACAAACTGTGGCGGTTCAGGAGAAAACTTTTTGAGCAGCTTTTCCCATGCAAATGGCTTTAAAAAAACAGGGAAAAATTTAATGTACAAGACAGGTTAGACAAATGATTGTGTTTAATGATACTTTTAAAATGAAATTTATATTAAAGCTGAAGCTGGTCTAAGAAATTAACAAACGCATTCAGATAAATAAGTGACTATTCTTTTTTATCTGTTTAATAAGACTGTGATTATGCACACAGAAATTAACTGCAGCTGGGAAGTCTTTAGAGAGCTGGTTTACTGTCAGTGAGTCTCTTATTTAGTGGCTTGTTTGGTGTAATGCCCAAAATAGATGACGTCAACCATTAATAGCTTTGTTTTGAGGACAGTGAATTTTAATTTCGGAGACATCTGTCTTACCTTCTGTGCTCCATGAAAGTTCTGATAAAAGAGCAGTATGCAGTCATAGTGAGGAATAAATGGGAATATGTTCTCATGATCCCTTTTCCAACACGACCGTAACTCTTAAATGCCTACATGAGGTAATATTTAATCTATTAAGACAAATACAGTTCTGTTATGTACAAACTATTTTGTACAATACACATTTATAATACTGGGTAGGACCTCATTTGACTCGAGAAAACATTAAATTCTTAGTGGCAAATGTTCAAAAAGGTGCTAGAGACTTTGCTCTCAGATTTAGACACGAGTTGAAGAAAAGACTTGTCTGTCCAAGACCCAGACCCATACCAATAACAGACCCATTGAGACCAAGAACTCGAACCTTCCTGTAATGGAGCCGATGAGATGAGAGGCATGCGGATCCATGTGCAAGCTTTTATTTAAAGGCATGGTCAACACAGACAAGAGTCAGACACCAGCAAACAGATATGTTGAAGGCAAGTCAAAAGAGTAATCCAAAACAAGCAATAATCCAATCAAGGTGCAAACACAGTCCGAAACAGCAAGGCAAAGGGTAAATCCAAGACAGGCTATTAACTTCAGGGCAGGCAGCGATCAGACAAGATGAGATAACAGGCAAGGATCAAGACACGGGAAAACAGACTATGAACAATGCTAGACTCAGGAACTTGGAATGGCTCCGTAAAGCGGCTATCCCTAGGTCAGTGATAAATGCTAAACAATACTCTGCAACTTGAGCAGGATCTGAGTGGGTGTTTTATAGTGTGTGTAATAGCTTTCAGGTAAGCATGTGATTGGTTTCAGCTGTGTGCAATCAGTGCAATGGATGATGGTAAATGCAGTCCAGGGTGATAACAGTCTGTGTGTTGTGAGAGTTAGTAAAATAGTAGAGCGACCTCTGGTGGCAATCGGACGGAAGGCCACGGACCAGATTCAGGCGGAACAGGGGGAGGGACGGAGGGCCAGGTTCATGTGGAGAGACCGGGGACTGACACAGGGCCAGTAGAGCAGACCACCAAGGTGGAGCAGGGAACCAGGGCAGAGCAGACAAAGCAGGAGCCCACCAGGGCAGAGCAGATGGAGCATGAGCCCACCAGGATGGAGCAGAAACTCCTGGTAGAGATTGGGACCTAGGAAAAATTGAGACACAAGAGACTCATCAATGTTTTCTCTGGTGACAACTGAACGAGCAGAAAGTTCATCATTGGAATCATTGGCAACGACTGGTTGAGTTCACAGTTTACAACTACAGGTGCATCTCAGTAAATTAGAATGTCGTGGAAAAGTACATTTATTTTAGTAATTCAACTCAAATTGTGAAACTCTTGTATTAAATCAATTCAATGCACACAGACTTAAGTAGTTTAAGTCTTTGGTTATTTTAATTGTGATGATTTTGGCTCACATTTAACAAATACCCACGAATTCACTATCTTAATATATCAACCACTTAACATATCAGTCAACTCAAAACACCTGCAAAGGTTTCCTAAGCCTTCAAAATGGTCTCTCAGATTGATTCACTAGGCTACACAATCATGGGAAAGACTGCTGATCTGACAGTTGTCCAGAAGACAATCATTGACACTCTTCACAAGAAGGGTAAGCCACAAACATTAATTGCCAAAGAAGCTGGCTGTTCACAGAGTGCTGTATCCAAGCATGTTAACAGAAAGTTGAGTGGAAGGGAAAAGTGTAGAAGAAAAAGATGCACAACCAACCAAGAGAACTGCAGCCTTATGAATATTGTCAAGCAAAATCGATTCAAGAATTTGAGTGAACTTCACAAGGAATGGACTGAGGCTGGGGTCAAGGCATCAAGCTGATTTCATTTTCCAGCAGGACTTGGCACCTGCCCACACTGCCAAAAGCACCCAAAGTTGGTTAAATGACCATGGTGTTGGTGTGCTTGACTGGCCAGCAAACTCACCAGACCTGAACCCCAGAGAGAATCTACGGGGTGTTGTCAAGAGAAAAAATGAGAAACAAGCGACCAAAAAATGCAGATGAGCTGAAGGCCACTGTCAAAGAAACCTGGGCTTCATACCACCTCAGCAGTGCCACAAACTGATCACCTCCATGCCACGCCGTATTGAGGCAGTAATTAAAGCAAAAGGAGCCCCTACCAAGTATTGAGTATGTGTACAGTAAATGAACATACTTTCCAGAAGGCCAACAATTCACTAAAAATGTTTTTATTGGTCTTATGAAGTATTCTAATTTGTTGAGATAGTGAATTGGTGGGTTTTTGTTAAATGGGATCCAAAATCATCACAATTAAAAGAACCAAAGACTTAAACTATTTCAGTCTGTGTGCACTGAATTTATTTAATACACAAGTTTCACAATATGAGTTGAATTACTGAAATGAACTTTTCCATGACATTTTAATTTATTGAGATGCACCTGTAGATTCATTGGCTGAAACCAGACAGGAAGACTGTTCAAAATCTGCCTCATTGACTGAAACTTGACAGACAGACAGTTTATAAACGGGCTCACAGACTGAAATTGGACAAGCAGACGCTTCAAAATCAGACTTTTTGATCGAAATGGAACACACATATGGTTCAAAATTAGACTCATTGACTGAGACATGATATATAGACAGTTCATTAGTGGTTTCTTTGATACTGATAGGGGTAACGGGACAGACATAGAGTGCATTTGTAGTTTCTGAGCTCATGACAGGCAGGACAGATGGCTCAAACTCAGACATATTCAGGGAAACAGAATTCATAGTTCGGCTCCCTGACTGAAAATGACAATACAGATGGGTCATAATCAGGCACACTGTGAGATACTAGAAAAGCAGACAGTTCTGTTGTGAAGTCATTAATTGAAAATGGTAAGACTGTCAGCTGTACAGCGTTCATCAACGGTTCCTTTGACCGTGACATAAAAGGACGAAAGTGCATTGCTGGGCGCCACCACCGAGCAAGGAGCTGAAGCGAGCACCGCTGCCTTGGGAGGTCCTGCAGCATGGGCCGCGAGCACTGGAGAAGCTGCAGCATGCGCCATCGCCTCTGGGAACACGGCAGCGTGCGTCACTACCTCGGGAGGATCTGCAGCATCAGCCGCCTCCTCAGGAGAAATCATAGTGCCCACTGCCATTTCTAAAGTCTCAGTGGTGGTGGATGCAGCCCAAACACACCATAAAGCGATCCCCATAGCGGGAAGTGATACAGACAGGGGAATAAGCTCAGGAATTGGAGGACAGACAGAAGTTGAATAGTTTTATTTTGTGCTATGACAACCAAATTAGTAAATGTTTCTGGTTATTTCCTTGGGGGGCATCTTAACGCATCTTACCTTACTATATTAACCAACAATACAATAAGATTGAATGGAAATACATGACTGCACAATTTCTCCTACTAATAAATAATGGCTTTAACTGCAGTCACTTTTTCCATCATCTGTCAGTACTTCTCAGAGTATTGTCAATAAAAGTTTTGTGAGTGATTCTTGATGTAAATCACATTTCACTTGGTCTTTCGGTCATGCAGAAATGTGCCTGTTGAACTATAATAGCTTAAAACACTTTTCCACACCCATCTCCAGGATCAATAAAGTCCCAGCTGACACAGTCAAACAGCTGTTCTGATGAATTAAAGGATGTTAGAAAATATTATTGTTTCCACTATTTTGTCCATCTGGTCTTCTCATAAGAGGTCATAGTGCAAGACATAGGCATCTTGCCAAGGGTGATAAAATTCCCAAATGGCCTTCTGAATCTAAATGAATATTTCCTGCAGAAAACTGTGTGAGGCAATAAGAAAATAGTTTAAAGGAAGAGGAGTTACTGGTTAGATGAACCTAGAGAAAAGGACGGGGCTACTAATCTTAGATACCATAGACTACATCACAATTTTCAATATTACTAGAAAAAACTACTAATATTACTAGAATATTACTAAAGGGAGCGAGAGAGAGAGAGAGAGAAAGAGAGAGAGAGAGCTGCATTTGCAAATATCTGTAAGGTTCAAATGGCTTGTGGCCATAAAGTTTGCTAACAAATTCCTTGAACAATTCTGCTCTCAAATATTTGGCACTTATTAGTTCTACGTGTACAGAAACTCTGACCAAAGTCAACACAGTTTTTTTGTATCATTTAAATTATCCTCCACTTCTTTGCAAAGTAAACACCCACATGAACCATTTTAAAAAGAACATGAATAACAAAAAGCTATATTATTTTCTGTAATTATTAAAAAAAATAGTTAAAAAAGTGACATGACATACAGCCAAGTTTGGTGACCCATACTCAGAATTCGTGCTCTGCATTTAACACATCTAAAGTGCACACACACAGCAGTGAACACACTCCCGGAGCAGTGGGCAGCCATATATGCTGCATCACCCGGGGAGCAGTTGGGGGTTCATTAGTTCTCAAGGGAACCTCAGTTGTGGTATTGCCAGCCTGAGACTCAAACCCACAACCTTAGAGTTAGGAGTCAAACTTTCTGTCCATTAGGCCATGAGTTCCCCACTAAGCTGGTACACTTTATATAGGTTTTACTTGAAAAAAAGATCACACATATATTGGCTAAACCATAATGTAAGAGCAACTAACCAGTCAGAATGAACACTAGGCACTGTGATGCACTCAGAGGTGGTTGTGTAGTGTACTGGCAATGTTCAGGCCATGCAAGGAGAGAGCCATTAGCAACCACCATTTTGGCCTTCAGCATAATACAACCCCAGGATACTGACCAGAATAAAGTATAAATGTCCTACCTTCTTTGGCAGAGGATTAAGACAGGCTGAGTGTGGTTTGTAATGACATGTCTCACAGAGGATTCTTCATTCCTCAGAGAGTGAGGGAAACACCTGTGCAAATGGAAGAATTTAAAACACTTACAGTCATCATATTTCTGCAACCTGCTCTGGTGAAATTATTCTCCATAATACTCTTCCAAGTTCCAGAGTTGTCATGAAGGGGAAATCCCATACCAGCTACTGCTTCCAAACTGAGCTTGATTAGATTTTCAGACAAAGTGTAGTGCAAAACTTTTGGGTCAAGCTGAAGTGTGTGGTGGAATAGTATGTGATTTTTCCCCCTTTATAATATAATACCCCTTATGTTAAGGCCATTTTGAACATTGAGGGGAACTGGGTGGAATTAAATAAAGGATTTAAATGTGCCATAGAATGCATTGATACAATATTTTAAATTGTTCTCTGACGTCCCCAAAGTGTGTATGTGAAGTTTTATCTCAAAATACCCCACAGATAATTTTTTATAGCTTGTTGAAATTGACACTTTTAGGGTATGAGCCCTTTAAATGAAAATGAGCTGGTGCTCCCACCTCCCTTTTCAGATGAGTGCAGAGCTTCAAGAGCTCATGCTTGCGGGGATACCAGTGTTACGGTTTAACTTGTGGTGACCGTATTACTGACCTCACGTTGCTTCCATATGCAATTTTTAACTACCACTACCATTCCTATTTACGATCATTCTGGTAGCACATGAAGGCAGCATTAGTGAAAACAGGCAGAGACAATGATAGCTTTAACAACATTAGCCTTACAGAGAGCCAAGAAGCTCTTTTGGAAAACAAAATATGACATGTGATGCTTACTTTGTCTGGCGTCTGGCCGTTTGCGCACAAAGTGTTGGTATCGATCCCTCTTTCAAAAGCAATCTTTGCACACCTCCAGCGCTGAACTGACCCTCATTTGTTAGGCAGTCTGGTGTAAAATGCAAGCACAAACGAATAGGACTTTTTCATTTTTTTCTGGGACATTTCCTTCAAAAATGAAATGTAATCACCATGTCCTCAGTAGCCTATGGAGACTCCTATGTTCGGTGGTACATCCCAACACACAACACTTTTAATGGCTCTATGGTGCTGACATTGTATGTACCTCCAGCAGCTACAGCAAAAAAAAAAAAAAAACATTAATGGCGGACCGCTGCTTCTCACTCAGGGCTGTGTATATGCTAATAGGGCAGAGAGCATCACAAATGGGTGGGACTTTCCCCGATTATGACATCATAGTAGTGAGAAATCTGGAACTGCTAGTGTGGAGAGACTGTTTATGATTTGTTTAGACTATAAAACAATGAGTGGGTGGATTTTTACCATTAAAGGCTGGCTGTTTTCACACACTGCATCCACACAACTGTGTTCAAACACCTTATAAAAGTGATTTTTGCATTCTATGGCACCTTTAAAGGGATTTAAAGAAATAAAGAAAAAGAAAGAAGAACAGTAAAAGAAATATAATTTATTGTAAAATAATCCATTCACCATTTCCATTTGCTGAAAACGGAGAGGTCTCTTTAAGGTTTGTAAAAAAAAAACACACACAACTTGAACTTGAAGTACTAGTAAACTACACACCAACCCCAAATCTGACTTTTCTGTAAAACATACTAGATAAAGTGGTATTTTCACAACCATGTTCTTTTTTGGAGAGAAATGGTATCTGGGAGAAATTCCAGTAATAATTCAGAGCATTTAACAGAACCAAAACTGATCTCATCAGAGTTACAAATTACTTGCCCTTATCATCTAACCATGTTTATAACACTTTATTAGTGTTACTTGACCTTAGCATTGTTTTGGAGGCAGACACGATCTATCAGTTTAAATCATTATTAGATATTAGGGAGGGTGACGGATAGGAAAGAAGAACATTAGAACATAAGTGGTCATGCCCACTCCTCCTGTTCTGTAAACACCTCCTTCCTTTGCACATACATGAATGAAGCACATATTAAGCATCAGGAGAGATGAGTGCTCTCAACTGCCTGCTCTACCCTCAAATTCCAAAACTTAGTGCACTAATGATGCTCTCCCATGTCGACGCTTCCTCTGTATTCCAACCAGAGGGGGCAAGAGATGAGGAAGTGGGGCGAGAGTGGCGGTATTGCCCACTCTCCTCTTCTGTAACAGCTGATTTTATGTGATTTCAGAGGTAACACACAGTTCTCACGCCCATATGTCTGGTACTGAAGTTCCTGTGGCTCAGTGGTAGAGCATTGCATTAGCAATACAAAAGGTGGTGGGTTTGATTTCCAGGGAACACATGTTAGGTAAAAAAAAAAAAACTGGATAGCCTGATTGCACTGTAAGTCGCTTTAAGGGTCTGCTAAATGCATAAATATAAGTGAAAAGATGACAGATAAGGAAGTGGGGTGCACATAGCAATATTGCCCACTCTCCATATCTATCAGGCTCATCAATTTTGTACTATCCTTTTTACATTTTCCATGTAAAAATATGAAGTATACAGGAAATGTCCCTATACCCTGCACACTAGCAGAGCACTAGATAAAAAGTGTTACGCAATTAGCAGTAATGCCCAATCTTACCATTACCATACATACCCATTATAATATGTGATACAAGGGAAGCACATCAACATCAACTCCATAGTCCAACTACTGGAGGAGGTGATGCAGGAGAAAGGTGGGATGCAATGCGGAAATCCATTCATCTGTAACAGCCCATCTTGAACTAGGAATGGCGGAAAGTGGAAGTGGGATGCGAGAAGCTGCCCAATCTCTTCACCTGCCACATGTGATATAAGAGAAGAACATCCATATTACCTCCATAATGATACAGTGATACAATCCGCTTTTCCATCTATATAAAGCCCCTCCCCCTGTAATAACAGAAGGCTCACACTCAAAATAGTCAAAAATGCAATTAAGAAGACAACAGAAAGTGGGACACGGATATAAAGTCGGTCACTTGTCATAAACCTTTCAAGAGTGTGATTATCAGGGAAGCCCACAATGTTTATATCACCACAAAACTGAGAGAGGCAACCAATGAAAAAGTCTTCAGCTAAGGCTAGAAGGACCCTGATCACAGCGAGGGATGTATTTCTCAAATACATGTGACTTAAACTCTGCCTCCCTTAACTTTTAATTATCTGTCTAAACTGCGGTACAAAAAAGTCTGGAAGAATGCTTTTTCCCTCTCCTAGAGCCCCAAAATGTTAAGCCACATATGCTGCTCCATGGCAACCATGGCAGCTATAGGGCAGCCAATAGCTATATACTTGGTGGCATGGAGGGCAAGGTCTGCAATATGCCAGAGATCCAGGACTGCATCTAGAGACATCTCCTTACCTAAATCAAGGTCCTTCAGTAAATCAGCCTGGTAGCCTTGCAGCGCCACCATGGTGTGCAAAGCACTCCCAGCTTGGCCTGTTGCCATGCATGACTTGCTAACAAGCTGAGATGTAGTCTGGCAGGGATTTGATGAAGAAGTCGGATCCTTCCATGCTCACAAGTGTACCCTCTATCTTCGGCATCCTCACGTTTCTATATTTAACCATAACCCTAACACCTCTACATTCAAATAATTCAAAGCCAAAACATGAAAGCCAAAAAGAACATGGGACAATGATATCTCACAACTTGTTCATGGAGATTGAGGAGAAATGGAAGTCTCACTGGAGGGTAACATTTATGACCCATGAATAATCACTCATCTAATCTGCCTGGAGCTGATTTCTCCTCCTCCACTGACCAATCTAACTTAAGTTTGGCTGTAGGACAGGTCATAACATCAACCAACTTCTCATATGTGAGGAATGCTATGTGAATACAGTGAATACAAAGAGCTGACTGAGTGTGCTCCATTCTTAAACAGATAACAAACAATTTGTGTGTCCCCTTACCAAAAAGTAGTATACTTAAAGTTTATTTTATTAAGTATACTTAAGTAAAGTTCAAGTATATTTTAAGTATACTTTATGTAGCAAGTATACAAATATCAGTGTTTTAGTAGTATACTTGTAAGAGTACTGTTTCAATACTCCTTGGGACTTAATTGGCCCACTTTCTAGTATATAAAAGTATACTGTGGCAAGGGGGCGTGGTTTAGCGAAGTCTGCTGCAGGAGAGAGAGTCGGGAGACGAACGGTGAGTGAGTGGGTTAAACGCAAATAACCAACACCTGTGTCTCGTTTCAGTAATTGGCGTGGAGAGATTATATAACGCCAAGAGAAACAAAGGTGTGTGGGAGAGAGAAGGACTGCTGACGAGAACCCATTCCTGAAGGAGAAGCATCAAGTCTGTGAAAGTTATTTAGATAATTGTGTATATAGTTGGTGTCGTTGACACCGAGTGTAGTGAAAGAGTGAACTGCACTAATAAAAGATCGTCAGCAGTCAAGCCGACCCTGTCCTCTTCCTTTCCACCCACGAACACGTTACACTTGTGCCGAAACCCGGCAAAAGGAAGAAGGTGAGCCGCTGCCATGCAAACCCCATCCTCCACGCCATTTGCGGAAGTCATCTCGTCCCTCGCTGTCTTGCATCAGGAGCAACATCAGGCCATGCTGGACTTGAGGAAGGATCAAGAGCGGCGATTCCACGCCATCCTCCAAGCCCAGCAGGAGGACCGCGAGAGGTTCCGGAGCTGGATTGACCTGGAGCCCTGAGCAAAATCGCCAATGCTTCCGCTCCCTGGACCTGGGTGAATCCAGTCGGCCTTTTGCGATGGCCCAACAGCTCCAGGACTCCTGCCGCAAATGGCTACTGGCTGAGGGATGCGACGTGGACCATATAATCGATCTCGTGGTACTGGAGCAGTTCATCAGCTCCCAAAAAACACTGCCGAGTGGCTCCGGTGCCACCATCCCACGTCGCTGGACTCGGCCATCCATCTCGCGGAGGACCACATGGTGGCGTGCCCAGGGGTCGGCAAACTTTTACCATCTGCCTCTCTCTCTCTCCCCCCTCCTTCTCTCTCTCGACCTGTCCCTCTACCTAGGTCCCGTCCACCCGGCCCTCCTCGAGTCCTGCCCCGGGTCCTGGATGTCCCACAGACTGCCTCCAGTCAAGTGGGTGAGTACCAAATACCTGTGAGTACCAAGGGGGGTACATATCAGGCCTTGGTGGATTCAGGATGTAACCAAACCTCGATCCATCAAAGCTTGATTCAGTCTGAGACATTGGATACAAGCCGCTTGGTTAGGGTGCGGTGTGTGCACGGGGATGTGGTGGAATATACCGTAGTGCCTGTCATTATCCAATTCCGGGGTCAAAAACATAGTGTTGAGGTAGCAGTTAATTGGGTTGTTTGTGCACGGATGCCTCTTGGGGGAAAAAGGCACAGGAAGGGGGCGCGCATTGCAGGTGGGAGAGACTGAACCGGGACCGCTGAGGTCTGTTTCAGGGGAACCAAGCGAAATCGAGAGGCTCATTCACTCGGAGCGCGATGACTTTCCCCTGGAGCAGACTCAGGATGAGACGTTAAAACGCACTTTTGAACAGGTTCGTACCATCGACGGTTAGCCTGTCCATCCTACCGTGCACTTACCTAGCTGTATTTTGCTATTTTAAAAGATCAGTTGTATCGAGTGACCCAAGACGCTCAAATAAAAGAAGATACAACCCAGTTGTTAGTTCCAAGGAGCCGCAGGGAAATGCTTTTCCAAGTGGCTCACTCTAACCCAATGGCAGGACACTTAGGGCAGGCAATGACACTTAATCGCCTCATGACCCATTTTTTTTGGCCCGGCATTCACGAGAATGTGCGCAGGTGGTGCGCGTCTTGTCCTGAATGTCAGTTGGTAAATCCACCAGCCGCCCCAAAAGCTCCTTTGCGCCCCCTCCCATTAATGCAGGTCCCCTTCGAGAGAATTGGTATGGACCTCATTGGGCCATTGGGACCTCATTAAATCCATGATTCGTAAATTCGTACAAGAAGACACCAAGAACTGGGATAAATGGTTAGAGCCCCTGTTGTTCGCTGTGCGAGAGGTCCCACAAGCCTCCACAGGATTTTATCCCTTCGAGCTCCTCTATGGACGTCAGCCCCGTGGGGTGTTGGACGTCCTAAGAGAAGCTTGGGAGGACGGGCCATCTCAAAGTAACAATGAAATTTAGTATGTGCTGGACTTGAGAACAAAACGCCACACTTTGGGGCGGCTATCGATGGAGAATTTGTTACAAGTCCAGGACAGACAGAGCCAGCTGTATAACAGGGGAACTAAGTTGCGCAAATTTTCACTGGGAGAGAAAGTGCTTGTATTACTCCCCACGTCAAGTTCTAAATTACTTGCAAAGTGGCAGGGACCGTTTGAGGTCACACGGCAAGTTGGGGAACTCGATTATGAGGTAGTACGGTCAGATAGGAACGGGGCACGTCAAATTTACCACCTCAATCTCCTTAAAAAATGGAATGAGGCAGAATCAGTGTTGCTGGCAACGGTGATTAGTGGAGAGGAGGATCTTGGGCCAGAGGCGAATGTCAAACCACAATCCGTCGCGCTGGCCCCAGGTGGAGATCACCTCTCGCCCTCCCAGCTCACTGATTTAGCTAAGTTACAAGCTGAGTTTGCGGACGTGTTTTCGCCCCCACCCGGCTGTACTAACCTTATTCAGCACCATAACGAGACGGAGCCGGGCGTGGTGGTTCGCAGCCGGCCATATCGCTTGTCTGAACACAAGTAGTTCAGGCTGAATTAGGCACGATGCTTGAAATGGGAGTAATAGAGGAATACAACAGTAACTGGGCGAGCCCGATAGTTTTAGTTCCGAAGACGGACGGCTCAGTTCAGTTCTGCGTGGATTATCGCAAGGTGAATGCTGTGTCGAAGTTTGATGCATATCCAATGCCGCGGGTTGACGAGTTGCTTGATCAGCTAGGTACAGCTCGTTTTTATTCGACACTTGACTTAACAAAGGGATATTGGCAGATCCCCTTGACTCCATTGTCCAGAGAAAAGACAGCTTTCACAATGCCGTTCGGATTACACCAATTTGTTACCCTTCCGTTCAGGCTGTTCGGGGCACCGGCCACCTTTCAGCGTCTCATGGATAAAATTCAGCGGCCCCATGCTGTATATGCTGCTGCCTATTTGGAAGATATCATTATATTTAGTAATGACTGGCAGCGGCATATGCAGTATCTGAGGGCTGTCTTGAGATTGCTGAGGGGGGCCGGACTCACGGCCAACCCAAAGAAGTGTGCAATTGGGCGTGTGGAAGTAAGGTATCTGGGCTTCCACTTGGGGCATGGACAGGTGTGTCCCCAAACTAACAAGACAGCAGCTGTTGCAACCTGTCTGCGCCCCAAGACCAAAAAGGAGGAAAGACAATTCCTGGGGCTGGCAGGATATTACAGAAGGTTTGTACCTAATTATTCGGACCTCACCAGCCCCTTGACTGATCTTACTAAAAAGGAGGCGCCAGATACGGTCCAGTGGACGGGCTTTTACCCAGGTGAAGGCTGCTCTATGTGGCGGGCCGTTGTTACACTCTCCTGATTTTTCTCTCCCCTTTGTGTTGCAGACAGACGCATCGGACAGGGGGCTGGGTGCATTTCTGTCCCAATAGATAGAGGGGGAGGAACGGCCGGTGCTGAACATTAGTAGCAAGCTCTCTAAGAGAGAGACTAAGTACAGCACCATCGAAAAAGAATGTCTTGCCATCAGATGGGCCGTCCTCACCCTCCGCTATTATCTCCTGGGACGGGAATTCCCCCTCTGTTCGGACCATGCTCCTCTGCAGTGGCTCCATCGCATGAAGGATACCAACGCGTGGATCACTCGTTGGTATCTAGCTCTACAGCCCTTTAAGTTCAAGGTGGTCCACAGGCTGGGTGTTTAGATGGCTGTGGCTGATTTCCTCTCCAGAAATGGGGGGGGGGGGGGATGCAGGCCGGATGGCTCCCCGGCCTGAGTCGGGCGGTGGGGGTACGTTTAAGTATACTTTAAGTATAACAGTAGCAAACTTTAAGTACACAACTAGTTTACCTCTATGTTTGTAGTTTGTACTGCAATTACACTAAAAGTAAACTTATAGGTATACTGAGAGTTTACTAATTAAATACTTTGTACACTTTGAAGTATAGTCTCAGTAAACTACTAGTTTAGTAGTTTTATACTGCAAGTATACTCATAAGTTTTCTTTAAGTGAACTTTACATCTTACTTTAAGTATACTACTATGTACCTATTTAGGTTTTAATTTGTATATATTTTGTTATATGAATATCTGAACATACAGAACATCCAAAGAAAGAATAGCGTATCTGCTTGTAAACAAAAACATTGTATTCTAGCTTCATGCATTCTTTTTTTAAACACTTTAATGTAGGTATGTTTCATAAAAAATAAAGAAATAACATTTTGAACAAAAAGCTGAGAAAAGACTATGAATTGGATTCAGAATGATAATCAAAACCTAGATGGAGTAAATCAACACCCCAAAGCTTGACTGTAATTATTACCTCTTCATCAGTCAACATTTTATTCCATAACATTACAGTTTTGATGCTATTTCATGTCAGATGATCGTGTTACATGTGTTAGTATCTGTTGTTTCTTTTTCTTCTTCACTTGTGGTTTTTTTTGGAAATTCTGTACAGAAGATGTGTACTAGCGCTCTCTACCATAAAACAATGAAAACACAGATTCTAGGAGCACAAGTATAGCTCAAATATATTTAGACTTTTTGTAAGTATAAGTCAAGTATATTTAAATGTCATTTTAAGTACATAAAGCCCATTAAGTACATAAAAAGTAAACTAAAAGCATACTTTCCTATTTTTAATTTAAAAGAAGTAGACTAATAGCACACTTGAATAAACTTCTTTTTCGTAAGGGAGAGTAGGCTTGTTGTTTTTCCAATCACAAATGCAATTATTTCCCCACTGGATGCAAATTGAACTGAATAGTTTGAAACGGTTCACGTCTCCAGTACGCACTAATCCACAAATTACTTAGGTTATTCAGTTTATAAACGTGCCTGACACTCCCTCTGATGCTTAGTTAAAGTTATTCAGTTACTCCTAACAGTACATTGACTGAACTGCTAAAAGAGAACCGATGATGGGATGTGCATGAGCAGAGATGCTGGACCGAGTCTCGTCCTGCTGGGAGACACCATAACACTTTGTTAAGGGGCATAACATTTCCGTCACTCGCTTGAGGCATTCGGCCAATCACAAAGCACTGGATAACTGGCCAATCAGAGCACACCTCACTTTTTCAGAATGATGAGCTTTGTAAAAATCGAATCGTTTCAGAAACACGGGGCATAGAGGAGAAAAAATAATGTACATTATGTGGAAAATAATGTTTGTTTTTTAACCTTGAACCACATAAACACATTGCATTACACCAAATACACAAAATAATGTTCTTTTTAGCAATGTCATATGACACCTTTAAGACCATATACTGTTGCAAAACAAGGTCAAGCCCTGTATATGAGTGGGTCTTTTAACCATTGGGACAATTTGAAAACAGACAATAAGACTGACAAACTCCTTTGCCAAAGGAGTATTAAATATTAAAGTCCATCAAATTAAAACAGTCTCTCTTAAAAAATATGAAAACATCTCAGTTTTTACAGTCTGAGAACAAAACTTGCTTTTAAACATGGATGCTAAACTGCCACCCCTTGCAGTTGTTCCAGGGCAGTTTATAGGTAAGGTTTTGGTAAGTGACTTTGTGCCTCATTGTGAAGGAACAACAAAATGTCACCAATTCAGTGACTATAGCTGCGGAGAGGGAGCATATACTTGTAGTGAATTGAGGCAGAGAGGAGCAGTTCAATTGGCTGTCCTGAAAGCCACAGTCAAAGCCTAAAATTTTATTCTGGCTGCAACTGGGAGCCATTGGAGTGAGATCAAGAGTAGTGTCATCACAGAGATGCATATCATCTGCATAGCAGTGAAAGGAGAACATTGTGCCTTTTTAATAGTTCCCAGTGAATTTGTGTATATGTAGAAGATAATTTGTAATGCTCAGCCTTCAATAAGGCTGGCTACATAAATAAAGTTAGATTGTTATCCTCCTAAAAGTGTTTTTAAATGTTCTCACTCAGAATAAACTGTAGAAACATAAAGACAGAATGTCAACACAAAGTATATTATCAAATAGCATACTTCTACCAATATATACAAAATATGTGTGTGTGTGTGTCTGTGTATTAACTCGGCCTCATCGATGAAGCGTAAGAGTCCAGAAGCACAATGAGAGCAGTGCTGCCCTGTGACCTCAAAGTGAAAAATATAATCCAATTCAGATCAGTAATTCTACACAGTAAGAGAAGAAAGTCACAGTCATAGACAGCAAGAGGGGAATTGAGATAGATGCAATACAGCCCAGGGAAACCTCCTCTTTTCTCCCAGTAAGCCGGCTTCCTTTATCGGAAGTACAGAAGATCAGCTGATGAAATTAATGTCACAGGTGCTACATAATCCCGGCATCGGGGGCGAGCATCTGTAATAACGCTCCAAATTATGTATCCGGTGTCACCACAAAATGGCAGCCAGGACGCTGAGCTCCACAGTTCTTCTGTTGTTTTTGTTTGTTTGTTTTGTTTTTTTGTTATTCTTCTTCTATAAGTTCTACCAGAGACAAACTCCTTAACATTAAGTAACACATCCCAGACAATATTTTTCCGTTTTTTGATTATTCGCACATTTTGTTGGAAATTCTAGTCGGAGGTACAGCTGTCTTGTTCAAATGCACGTACAGACGCAGAAGAGGGAAATGCGCCAGTGCCCTGGTGAAGCTCTGTGCGTGTGGCTTTCGGACTGCACTTCCAAGCATTCATCTCGCAAATGTCCGTTCCCTTTCTAACAAAACGGATTAAAATTCTTCTCCTCACCCGCACCAATAAGGACTTTTCAAAATCTGCTGCACTGTGCTTCACTAAAACCTGGCTGAGTGAAGCCTTTCCGGACAATGCGCTCCAACTGCCAGGCTATCAGCTGTTTAGAGCGAATCGCATCGCGGAGTTAACAGGGAAAACGAGAGGTGGTGGATTGTATTTCTACATCAATGAAAGTTGGTGTTCAGATGCAACAACACTGAAAAAGGTATGCTGTCCTAACTTAGAGGCACTCATCATAAACTGTAAACTTTTCTCCTTGCCGTGGGAGTTTTCCTCTTTCATTCTCGTGAATGTGTGCGTGCCTTCGGACGCGTGCATGAGCGATGCAACAGCTGGCCGAACAAATAACTGAAATGGAGCGAAGGTACCTAGACTCTATTTTAATAATTCTTGGAGATTTTAACAAAATAAAAATCTCTCCTGTGAACTGCCAAAATACAAGCAGCACATCACGTGTCCCACTGTTACACTGCAATAAAGGATGCATATCACTCTGTCCCACGGGCAGCTTTGGGGCTCTCCAATTACTCTTTGGTTAATCTTATACTGACCTACAGGCAGAAACTGAAATCAGCTAAACCTGTTTTAAGGACTGTTAAAAGATGGACTAATGAAGCAGAGAGTGATTTACAAGCTTGTTTTGACCTCACTGATTGGATTGTTTTTGAAGCTGTAGCCACTGATCTGGGCGAGCTCACAGAGACTGTTACTTCATATATCAGTTTCTGTGAAGATATGTGCATTCCTACCAGGACATTCTTATCATTTAATAACGATAAACCATGGTTTACTGGGAAACTCAAACAGTTTCGTCATGCCAAAGAGGATGGTTACAGAAGTGGGGATAAAATATTGCATAACCAGGCCAGGAACAGACTAATAAAGGAGATCAGAGTGGCTAAAAAAAATCTACTCGAAAAAGGTGAGAAAAGAGCTGTCAGCAAACAATCCAGCATCAGTATGGACTGGTCTGAGGAACATCAGCGTGTACAAGACACCTCCCCCACAGTCTGTGGAGAATCAACAACTGGCTGACGATCTGAATGTGTTTTACTGCAGATTTGAAAAGGATAGTCTACCACCCCCCCATCCGCTCTGATCTGCATTTCACACATTCACTTACTACCCCCTGCAACCCCCTCCCTCCCTCCCCCATCATTCAACCTGTGCTTAAGGTCTGTTTAGAGGACTTGAACTGGGTCTTCAGGAAGCAGAAATCTAGAAAAGCTTCAGGCCCAGATGGTGTTTCACATGCCTATTTAAAAGTCTATGCTGACCAACTGGCCCCCATCTTCACATAGATCTTCAACAGATCATTGGCGCTGTGTGAAGTTGCTGCTGCTTCAAATGCTCCACCATCATTCCGGTCCCCAAAAAGCCCAAAATCACTGGACTTAACAACTACAGACCTGTCGCTCTCATGTCTGTGGTCATGAAGTCACTTGAGAGACTGGTTCTGGCCTACCTGAAGGACATCACTGGCCCCTTGCTGGATCCTCTTCAATTTGCCTGCAGAGCAAACAGGTCTGTGTATGATGCAGTCAACATGGGATTACATTACATCCTGCAACACCTCGACAGACCTGGGAATTACGCAAGGATCCTATTCGTGGACTTCAGTTCGGTCTTTAATACCATCATGCTTGACCTTCTCTCTGACAAACTCACAACGTGCCCACCTCCATCTTTCAATGGATAACCAGCTTCCTGACAGACAGGCAGCAGCTAGTGAGAATGGGCAAACTCACATCCAGGATCACCATCAGCACTGGCACCCCCCAGGGATGTGTTCTCTCCCCACTGCTCTTCTCTCTCTACACGAATGACTGCAATTCAAAGGACCCCTCTGTCAAGCTCCTGAAGTTCGCAGATGACAATACATTCATCAGCCTCATTTAGGATGGAGACGAGTCTGCTTACAGACAAGAGGTTGAGCAGCTGGCTGTCTGGTGCAGTCACAACAACCTGGAGCTGAACAACCTCAAAACACTGGAGATGATGGTGGACTTCAGGAGAAACCCCCCTGCACTCCCCCCACTCACCATCATGAACAGCACTGTGACTGCAGTGGAGTCATTCAGGTTTCTGGGCACCACCATCTCTCAGAACCTGAAGTGGGACACTCACATAGACTCCATTGCAAAAATGATGCCATTCTTCTAACGATGTAGCAAGTACATCGGGTGTTATGGAAAGTGTGCCCAGTTCTGGTTTACCTAATTAATGCAGCCTAAAAATCCTTTAATAGATTTGGATATTAGAATCATATTAGTGTGTTATGTGTAAGCCAGGTTAAAGAGATAGGTCTTTAATCTAGATTTAAACTGCAAGAGTTTGTCTGCCTCCCGAACAATGTTAGGTAGGTTATTCCAGAGTTTAGGCGCTAAATAGGAAAAGGATCTGCCGCCCGCAGTTGACTTTGTTATTCTTGGTATTATCAAATTGCCAGAGTTTTGAAAATGCAGCAGATGTGGAGGACTATAATGGAACAAGAGCGTGTTCAAATACTGAGGTGCTAAACCATTCAGGGCTTTATAACTAATAAGGAAGATTTTAAAATCTATACATGTTTAATAGGTAGCCAGTGCAATGTTGACAGAACCAGGCTAATATGGTCATACTTCCTGGTTTTAGTAAGAACTCTAGCTGCTGCATTTTGGACCAGCTGGAGTTTGTTTATTAAGCATGCAGAACAACCACCCAATAAAGCATTACAATAATCTAACCTTGAGGTCATAAACGCATGGATTAACATTTCTGCATTTGACAATGAGAGCATAGGTCGTAATTTAGATATATTTTTGAGATGGAAAAATGCAGTTTTACAAATGCTACAAACGTGGCTTTCTAAGGAAAGATTGCTATGATATGTCCCAAGGGTAACATGTAAAGCATGAAGAGTAACAGCCCTGGTACTGAGCCTTGAGGTACTCCATACTGCACTTGTGATCAATATGATACCTCTCCATTCACTGCTACAAATTGATGGTGGTCATATAGGTACGATTTAAACCATGCTAATGCACTTCCATTAATACCAACAAAGTTTTCTAGTCTATGCAAAAGAATGTTGTGGTCAATAATATTGAACACAGCGCTAAGATCCAATAGCACTAATAGAGAGATACAGCCACGATCAGATGATAAGAGCAGGTCATTTGTAACTCTAAGGAGAGCAGTCTCAGTACTATGATATTGTCTAAATCCTGACTGGAAATCCTCACAGATACCATTTTTTTCTAAGAAGGAATATAATTGTGAGGATACTACCTTTACTAGTATCTTGGGCAGAAAAGGGAGATTTGAGATCGGTCTGTAATTAACTAGTTCTTTGGGGTCAAGTTGTGGTTTTTTGATAAGAGGCTTAATAACAGCCAGTTTGGAGGTTTTGGGGACATATCCTAATGACAATGAGGAATTAATAATATATAATAGTCAGAAGAGGATCTATGACTTCTGGAAGTACCTCTTTTAGGAGCTTAGATGGAATAGGGTCTAACATACATGTTGTTGGTTTCAATGATTTAACAAGTTTATACAATTCTTCCTCTCCTATAGTAGAGAATAAGTGGAACTGTTCCTCAGGACAGAAAATAGACAGAAAAAAAGAATGAAGCACTTTATTCAGCAGAGATCATAAACATGAGTAAGTCTCTTTTTATTTATTTATATACTTGTACTAGTTTTCACATAACGTGTAAATATTTTACTAGTTAGACTTTTTCCAAAGACTTTTTCCAAACTATAATTCCTGACTAAATGTATAATCAAGTGAAATATTATGAAGTTTCAATAACAATATACACTATACCATTCAAAAGCTTGATGTAAATAATATAAATGTACCAATAAATGTAACTGTAACAAATGTAATAAACAATGCTGTTCTTTCAATTTATCCCCCCTAAAAAACCTGAAAAAAATATTCTCAGCTCTTTTCAACATTAATAATAATAATAATAATAATAATGATAATAATAATGATAATAATAACAACAATAAATTTTTTTTTTTTTTGTAGAAAATAAGATTGTTAAAAGGATATCAGAAGGATTGTGTGACTGGAGTAATGATGCAAAAAATTCAGTTTGAAAGTCAGCTTTGATTGTTCCTAATAAACTGTTTAACTGCACTCACAAGTGAATATTAAATTATGTTGTGGGATAATTAAATATATTCTAAATAAACTACAAACATAAAATTATATACATTTATTTTGTCCTCACATTCTTTCTTGTAACTCATCCCTCTCAGTGACACAGCTGACTGAATGGCTCATTATGCAGCTCATTATGCGGGCCTTTGTCTTCTCAGGTGTGAATTCATGACAGTTGACGCCTACTCGCATATGACTTTTACCAACAAAAAGTGTCTTAGAAAATTTAAATCAATATATTGTTTTCTGTAAGTGAGTAAACAAGATGATTTTCACATCATTTAGAAAAAAAAAGTCAAGGCTACAAGCTCCAATTCTCAAAAGTCCCGAGAACCAATGTTCTGTATGTGTTTTATTGCCTTATTCAAGTGATTTAACATTTTTAGTTTTTCACTAACCACGCATAACATTTTTTTTTCTCAAAAACACAATCATGTACATACATGCTGCTCACATATAATTATAGCCCAGTTTGTGCTGATTACACTGAGATTAGACTTTAGCCATTTAGATATTTATAAGAAACTGAAAAAAGCACAAATGTCAGGGCATGACAAAACTTCTCCAGGCCCCAAAAATACCCTTAGACTCCAGAGGGTTAAAATGCTAGAAAAGAGAGAGTCCATAGTTTCTGTTACATCATCAAGTTGTTCTGAGGTTTTGGATATGGTAAGGAATTGGGATACATCAGGAAGATTACTTACAAAGCAGTCTTTTGTGGTATAAGTGATGGTTCTACTATACTTGTAACAAGAAGTAGAATTTACAGTTTTAGCTATATGAAGTTTGCACAAAACTAAATAATGATCTGAGATATCAACACTTGGCTGCATAATTTCAACACCATCAACATCAATTCCATGCGACAGTATTAAATCTAGAGTATGATTTCAACAATGAGTAGGTCCTGAGATGGGTTGTCTAACCCCAAAAGAGTTCAGAATGTCTATAAATGCTGATCCCAATGCATCTTTTTCATTATCAACATGGATATTAAAATCACCAACAATTAAAACTATCTGCAGCCACCACCAACTCGGATATAAAATCAGCAAACTCTTTAATAAAGTCTGTATGGTGCCCTGGTGGCCTGTATACAGTAGTCAGTACAAACATCACAGGGGATTTATCATTAACACTTCTTTCTCTGGATAATGTTATATGAATCACCATTACTTCAAATGAGTTATACTTGAAACCCGCCCTCTGAGAAATACTGAAAACATTGTTATAAATTGAAGCAACACCTCCCCCTTTACCTTTTGGCATGCCTCATGTTTATAACAGTAATCTTGGGGTGTAGACTCATTTAAAATAATGTAATCATCAGGTTTTAACCAGGTTTCTGTCAAACAGAGCACATCTAGGTTATGATCAGTGATCATATTATTTACAAAAAGTGCTTTCGTAGAAAGGGACCTGATATTCAATAAGCCAAGCTTTATCATTTGTTTATCCGTATTGCATCTGTTTTTTATTTGTTGAACCTCAATTAAATTGTTACTCTTAAATTGGTTTAGACGTTTTTTGTATTTTCTAGTTCGGGGAACAGACACAGTCTCTATAGTGTGATATCTAGGTGAAAGAGTCTCTATGTGCTGAGAATTAACTGACTTCTGTGACATGAGGCGGCTAGCATATGGTCGGTTTAGCCAGTCTGTCTGCTTCCTGACCTGGGCCCCAGTTAGTCAAGTACAAACTCTAAGACTATGTGCCATATTTCTAGGGAGAAGAGCGGTACCACCCCAGGAGGTTTGAAGACCATCTCTTTTCAACAGGTCAGGTCTGCCCCAAAAGCTCGTCCATTTGTCTGTGAAACCTGTTATTCTGCGGGCACCACTTAGACATCCAGCCATTGAGAGATGACAATCTGCTATGCATCTCATCACCACGGTAAGCAGGGAGGGGACCAGAGTATACAGTGTCTGACATCGTGCTTGCAAGTTCACACACCTCTTTAATGTTATTTTTAGTGATCTCCGACTGGCGAAGTCGAACATCATTAGCGCCGGCATGAATAACAATATTACTGTATTTATGTTTAGCATTAGCCAGCACTTTTAAATTTGCTAAGATGTCAGGCACTCTGGCTCCCAGTAAACATTGGACTATGGTGGCTGGTGTCTCTATTTAATGTTCCGTACAATAGAATCGCCAATAACTAGAGCACTTTCATCAGGTTTCTCAGTGGGTGCTTCACTGAGTGGGGAGAACCTGTTTAATATTTCGATTGGAACGGAAGAGCGGTGTTTTGACTTCCGACTATGCCACCTCACAGTCACCCAGTTGCCCTGCTGCAGAGGTGCTGTTACCGGAACCAAACAATGTACAGGACTCCCTGAGCTAGTCGCATCCAAAGCCGTATCTAGAGACCTCACATTCTTGTGACACAGTCACATTAAATTAAGTGTTCCTTTGACACAGTAATGCTTATGATTGCTCAGGAGGTAATATATTTGTTCATATAATGTTGATGTATTATGAATGATACTCCTGTGTATTTCTGTGTGATGTACTATAGTGTCCACTGTGTATTGTGGTAAGAGGGGAATGTCTCTTTAAGGCTCGGCCGCCCGCACTCACTATGAGGGCGTGCCTAAGCTTATATAAGAAAAACAAAAGTGAACCAAGGGGAGGAGAAGGGTTGTTTTGAATTCATGGCGCCAGCAATGTTTGCTGCAGCTTGTTTCCTTATGGTTTGATAGTATTTTCAAACGATACTTTAAGAGACTGCTTTAATGGTGGAGAGAGGAGAGAAAATTATTTAACCACCTGGATTGTTCACTCGTGTACACATCTCTTGTAAAAGGATTATTCTCACGGACTAACTTTTCCCCTTTTTTGTGTGTGGATTACATTTTTTTGCCTCGGTCCGATCGAGGATCATTCGCCTGGACTAATGGACTAAATGTTTCCCGGTTGGAAGGACTGTAGCGAGCTCATGAGGCAGCCTGGAGATTTTTGTTTACTTATCTTTCCTGTACGGGGTGTTTGAAGGTGGTGAATGCACTGGATAACTGTCTCATTATAATATACTGCGCTCTGCGCGTCATTCAATTGAGCTGTTTTGAGTGTTTTATGTTTATGGTGTTCCACTTCCGCGCCGTCGGAATATTATTGTTATCTTTTTATATACTGTGTGACTTATTCACTATCATACATCTGCTACAGAAAGCATTGATGTATGTGATAATATTGAAGCTTTAGTGATATTCGCCATTTTTGCATTCATTCCAAAGAATGTCATTGTGCGTTTATAGTAACACTGCTGTTTAAAAAGAATATTTGAGGGCGGATTTTTACAGATGGTGGCCCGTACGGGGAATGAAATGTAATTTTGTTGATTTTGCTTTATTACCACAGCTAAGTGAATATTGTGTGCTGGTATATATTAATTATATTTTGGATATTTGCTGAATACTTCCCCTGAGCAATCATTGCACATATTATACTCTGGTACAGTTATACATAAAAAAAATAAAAAAAAAAATAAAAAAAAAAGATATATATATATATATATATATATATATATATATAACAATGACAGATGTGCCAGAAATAAGAGTCGCTCAGCTGGTGGAGCTTGATGAAATCCAGGATGATATATCTGAGCATTGCACCAGGGCCTCTACACCTACATCAGAGCATGGGCCTAGTGAACAGCACCATGAAGCAAGGGTAGATGCATGGGTCACTAGGAGAAATCCTGTGGGGGAAGTAACATCACTGATTAGTTCACTTTATATCTCAGATCCGGAAGAGAATGAACAAAGCATTGGAGATGAGGGAGACACATCATATCTCACACTTCCCGTTCTTACTACTATTACCAATGATTTGGGGTCGGTCATGGACAGATTAAATATACTTGAGACTGACTTTAGAGATTCGCTTAATAGTGCATTGAACAGAGAAGTGGGCATAAGGAGTTATGTTAACAGGAGTGTTGAGGTGCTTGAGCAATGCATGATATCAACATTAAAACAGTTTGAGGAAAAATTAGTGGATTGCTTGCAAAGGCGTGATGAAAAGTGGAAAGCAGAACATGAACGACTGAAGCGAGCCGGCCGTGTTGCTCTCCCTAGGTCTCTTCCACGCACAGGAGTTACTCTTCTTCCACCTCATAGCCGCTCTACTCCTGCCCAAGCTTCATCCAGTGCTTTTACACAAACTGCAGCTCCTCTGGGTATAGACGCACATGTGATGAGCCCGTCTATTAGCAGAATCACTTCATCTCGGCTTAACAACATTACAGCTCCTGTTATGGCGGCTAGTTCTGACAATATTGATCAATCATCAAATCCTTATGCTCGAGGGTTCATTCCATGTCCACCTGTTCTACCCGGTGCACCGCTTCAGACCCCATTCAATGGAGCACTTTCTCATCCACCTATACAGTCTTTCATGCCAAGCACCAGTATCTCACCTTCGTTGGGTGTTTCATGTAGTCAAGACATCAGACCTCCTGTGGTTTATTCACGACCAGTTATTCAGATGGAGTTTCCTTCATTTAGTGGATCTAGGGAGGTGGCCGATGTTCTTAACTTTGTTGATCGCTGCGAAACATTCTTTGCAGTACGGCCTTTGTCTGGTGCAGAGCTAATAGGTGCTCTATCTAACACTCTTAAAGGGCCAGTACATAGCTGGTGGATGGTGGCGAAACACAGGGTGAACAACTGGTCAGAGTTTAAGAAAGCCTTTATGGATGCCTTTCTTCCCCCTGATTACCTCACCGAGGTAGAAGAAAAGCTCAGAGACATGGTCCAGTTGCCTGATCAGTGTCTGAGGGACTTAGCTTACGATTACCGTGCTCTCTGTTTGCGGTGGAAGCCAGACATCACAGAAACCGAGTTGGTGCGCAAGATCCTTAATAATTGCAATCCTCGAATAGCTGGTTGTCTCCGGGGTACGGTAACAAATGTGGACCAGTTGGTTCAGACTGGCACCTTGGTGGAGAAAGACTGCACATCGTCTAAAGAATACTGGGGGAAGGTGGACCAGCAAAAGGCTAAGGAAAAGGGGTTAAGGAAGACCCAGGACAAGGGACATGCTAAAGAGTTTAAGAAACCTGCTGAGGTGGTGACAGTAGTGCAGCTGGGACAGAAATCTCCAATGGTGCTCCTCCATTTCCCTATAGAAGTGAGGGGAAGGCAGTGTCATGCGGTGTTTGACACTGGATGCACTTACTCACTTATGCGGCAGAGTCTCTGGCTGGAGCTGGCTCGCGGTGGTGAGCGACTGAAGCCGAATGACAATCAAAACTTTGCCTTGGCCGATGGGAAGACTTATGGTGCTGTGGGGAAGACACAGATGGTATACGTCTGGCATGAAGTGATATGGACGCTGGAGATATTCGTCATGGATGACAACCACTTGGTTTTCCCTATCATTCTTGGTTTGGATTTCCTCAGAAAAACCTCTACCATCATTAATATGGGAGACCAGACATATGGGGTGAAGGGACCAAGGGGTTATAATTTCCATCCCTTTCTGTCTCTCCTGCTGGAGGGAAAGTTGATGCAGGAACCTGAAACTAGCTCCAATGCCAGTCTATATGTTGCTGTTCCTTACCAGGGGGCTTTGAGTCCATTACCCACATTGGGAGAGGTGTCTTCTGCTTTTCCAGACCAATCTTCAGAGGTCAGGGAACTGTTCCAGGCCTGGCCGAGGGTGTGTTCTGGGACACTGGGCAAGACCAGGGTTGAAGAACATCGTATCTTTACCACTGACGAGGTGCCTGTTCGCTGCACGGCATATAGGGTTTCGCCTTTTAAGCGGCAAATTATTGCTGACCATGTGGAGCAAATGCTCAAGGATGGCATTATTGAGCCGTCACAGTCCGCTTGGGGTGCTCCGGTGGTATTAGTCAAGAAGCCAGATGACTCCCTTCGATTTTGTGTGGATTTTAGGCGCCTCAACACTAAGACCCATCCAGATGCCTACCCTATGCCTATTATCCACGAGATACTGGAGTCTATGTATGGTGCAGCCTTTTTCAGCACTCTTGACTTGAAGTCTGGATATTGGCAGGTCGCCATGTCCGAAGACAGTAAGGCCAAGACGGCTGTGATAACACCTATGGGCCTCTACCAATTTAAGTGTATGCCTTTTGGACTCCGGAATGCTGGAGCCACTTTCCAGCGTCTGATGGAAAAAGTTTTGGGGGAGCTTAGAGGGAATATTTGCTGTGTGTATATTGATGATGTCATAGTCTTTTCACCTACACGTGAACAACATCTCCAGGATTTGCATGCCGTCCTAGGGAAGTTCCACAAAGCTGGACTGACCCTTAATATCAAGAAGTGTACCTTTTTCCGGCAGGAGCTGATGTTCTTGGGCCATGTAGTCTCGGACAAAGGCGTGCAGGTGGATCCAGAGAAGACTCAGGCAGTGACAACATATCCTAAGCCCACTAACCTCAAGACCCTCCAGCCTTTTTTCAGGCCTTGTGGGGTGGTACCACAAATTTATTGATCATTTTGCTGACTTGGCTGCCCCATTGAATCGTCCTGAAGAGGAAGATGGTGGAGTGGGACTGGTCAGAGGAATGTCAGCAGAGCTTTGATCAGCTGAAGAGAGCTCTGGTGAACGCACCTATCCTCATGCAGCCTGACCCCACCCTACCCTTTGAAATCCACACAGACGCTAGTGATGTGGGTTTGGGGGCTGTATTGGTGCAGAAAACAGCCGAAGGCGAGAAAGTGATCGCGTATGCCTCCAGAGGGGTGCGTGGGGCAGAGTGCAATTACTCTACTTCTGAAAAGGAGTGTCTTGCCGTCGTTTGGGTGGTTGAAAAGTGGAAGCACTATCTTGAGGGGGCTGAGTTCACCATATACACTGATCATGCTGCCCTGACCTGGGCCTTCAATTGTCCGAAGACATCCTCTCGCCTGACTCGCTGGATCCTGCGGCTTCAACAGTTTCAGTTTAGAGTCCAGTATAGGAAAGGACTCCATAACATCGTGCCTGATGTCCTGTCTCGAGCAGTCACCCCTCCTTTTTCAGCTGCCGTTTATGCTGCAGAAAATGCCTATGTTTCTTCTGATCTGCCTTCCTCTCTGTCTGAAATAAGGGAAGTTCAGGAAGAAGATTCAGAGGTCAGCGATCTGGCCCAAGGGGCGGACGCTCGGAGTATGCCTGATGGAATAGGATTCACAAAGCTGCAAGGCCTTCTGTATCGACGGTCACCTGTGAAAGAAGGAGGGGACAAATATCAGCTGGTCGTTACAAAGTCTCTTGTGCCGGTCTTTCTGACCTACTTTCACGATCATCCTCTGAGCGGGCATCTGGGTAGTCTGAAAACACTCTTGAGGATCCTTGAGGTCGCCTGGTGGCCATCCATTCGAAAGGATGTTTGGAATCACGTCAAGGTTTGTGCCATCTGCCAGGTATACAAGGCTGGAAATCAAAAGCCAGTTGGCCTCATGCAGGCTACTCCTGTGAAAGAGCCCTGGGAAAAGCTAGGGATTGATCTCATGGGGCCATTTCCCCGGAGTAAAAAAGGCAACACCGTCCTTCTTGTCCTTGTGGATTACTTCACAAAGTGGGTGGAGATGTTTCCGTTAAAAGATGGCAAGTCACACCGCATTGGGTCAATTCTGAAGGATGAAATCTTCACCCGCTTTGGTGTTCCACGGGAGTTGGTGTCTGACCGGGGGCTGCAGTTTACTGGCCATGAAATGACTAACCTCTGTAAGACTTGGGGAGTAACGCAGAAATTTACCACCAGTTATCACCCCCAAGCCAACCTCACTGAGCGGTCCAATCGCTCCATCAAGACAATGATTGCATCGTACGTGGGGAACCATCATAAGAACTGGGACCAGTGGATCAGGGAATTCCGTTTTGCCATCAATGCTGCCTATCATGAAACCACGGGCCAAACGCCTGGAGAACTAGCACTCGGAAGGTCCCTGAAAGGCCCACTGGAAAGGCTCATTAGTTCCCCTCCTACTCCACAACAGTCACCATACACCCTACTGGAAAGACAGAAACAAATGAATGATCAGGTCAAGAAGAGAGTGCAGATGTGTCAGTCCAGACAAGCCAGGTATTACAATACCCACAGGAGAGGTGTACAACTCCTGCTGGGAGACTTGGTCTGAGTCCGCACTCACCCACTCTCTAAAGCCTCTGAAAATTTCTCATCGAAGCTTGCGCCCAAGTGGTCGGGTCCAGCCACTGTGATGAGAAAACTAGGCCCCATTAATTACCAGGTACAGTGGAATGACCAAAACAAAAAGATGGACACGATTAATGTGGTCAATCTGAAGCCCTACTTCAGGGTTCAGCCTCCGGTACCTCCAGCTGGGGGGGGGGGGGTGGGATCTGTGACACAGTCACATTAAATTAAGTGTTCCTTTGACACAGTAATGCTTATGATTGCTCAGGAGGTAATATATTTGTTCATATAATGTTGATGTATTATGAATGATACTCCTGTGTATTTCTGTGTGATGTACTATAGTGTCCACTGTGTATTTTGGTAAGAGGGGAATGTCTCTTTAAGGCTCGGCCGCCCGCACTCACTATGAGGGCATGGCTAAGCTTATATAAGAAAAACAAAAGTGAACCAAGGGGAGGAGAAGGGTTGTTTTGAATTCATGGCGCCAGCAATGTTTGCTGCAGCTATAAGAGATTTAAAGCTTGTTTCCTTATGGTTTGATAGTATTTTCAAACGATACTTTAAGAGACTGCTTTAATGATGGAGAGAGGAGAGAAAATTATTTAACCACCTGGATTGTTCACTTGTGTACACATCTCTTGTAAAAGGATTATTCCCACGGACTAACTTTTCCCCTTTTTGGTGTGTGGATTACATTTTCTCGCCTCGGTCCGATCGAGGATCATTCGCCTGGACTAATGAACTAAATGTTTCCCGGTTGGAAGGACTGTAGCGAGTTCATGAGGCAGCCTGGAGATTTTTGTTTACTTATCTTTCCTGTACGGGGTGTTTGAAGGTGGTGAGTGCACTGGATAACTGTCTCATTATAATATACTGCGCTCTGCGCGTCATTCAATTGAGCTGTTTTGAGTGTTTTATGTTTATGGTGTTCCACTTCCGCGCCGTCGGAATATTATTGTTATCTTTTTATATACTGTGTGACTTATTCACTATCATACATCTGCTACAGAAAGCATTGATGTATGTGATAATATTGAAGCTTTAGTGATATTCGCCATTTTTGCATTCATTCCAAAGAATGTCATTGTGCGTTTATAGTAACACTGCTGTTTAAAAAGAATATTTGAGGGCGGATTGTTACATTCTTACTGTCCTCAATTAAAGTTTGGATGCATGTCTCTAATTCTGAAATCTTCTCTGTCAGCCTAACTATATCCCTACATTTATCACATGTGAATCCCTCGTCGCCAAAAGAGAGAGATAAACTATACGATGCAAATAACAATAGCAGGAGAAGGCATTACTCACCGTGATTGATGAAAGGTTCTTACCACAGTTGTTTGATGAACTTGTGAAAAAAAAAACGGAGCGAGAGAGAAAGAAACATAGCAAGAGAGAGGAGAGGAGAAAAGAAAACAGCGATAGGCATGAATGGAAACACTAATGACAAGCTAACGAATGCTAACGCACTGCAGGTGTGCTGCACTCACGGATTTAGAAAAAAAAGCAGACAATAAAATTAATCAGATTAGATTGATAGATAATATCAGAAATATGGTGGGAATTAACACTTTAAACATCAGAGAGTGACCACCAGAACATCCAGGCACTAAAACAGTTTTTTCCCGCAGGCTTTATTCAACCCGAACAATTAATCTTCATAATTATACAACGTCCATCACAACTAACATAGTTATCTGACATATTTATATTAAACTGCACACTTTGTAAATAACATATCTGCACACAAATAACATACCTGTACATTTATCTAAACAATTAAATTTTTTCCCTATACTTCTATTTCTGTATATATAGTACATTATTGAATGTTTTGTTTTTCTTTTCTTTTTTATATTAGTGTTATATTACATCCCTACTGTGTTTACCTCTATGTATGTCCACACTATGTTGTACTTTCTTCTACACTGGAAGCTCCTGTTGTCAAGCCAAATTCCTTGTGTGTGTAAACATACTTGGTAATAAGGCACTTCTGATTCTGATTCTGAAATTGACCACATTAAATACATCTGTTCTAGGTAAGTTGCTCCAGCACACAATGTAATTTATTGGCCCCGTTTTACTTTTTATTTCAGCTGGACCTTCCCACTTGGGCATTAGCTTGGCAGAGAACTTGTCTTACTCCAAACAAGGTCACACATTTGAAACTGCACATTTTTTTCTACTTTGATCATAGTACCTAGCTTGTTTGGCTTGGCTCATCCTCATCCTGTTCTTCACCTCTTCCTCCATCTTGTTTTGTCAATCCACTAGGGAATAAGCAGGTTGATCTGGTGAAGGTGGTCGGTGGATTAGTCACTCCAGTGGTCCCAGAATCTGTCTACCCATCATGAGCTCCGCAGGTGTTTTACCGATACTCTCCAGTTGTGCAGTGTTTATGGCTAAACAAAACTCTGTTATCCACTGGTCCCAGGTTTGATGTTGTTGGCCCACGTATGCAGGAATCATAATTTTTATAGTCCTATAAATTCTTTGTTAGGTTTGATTGTTTATGGTAGCTGGTAGTTAATTTTTGAACACATCCCCATGCCTTGCACAGCTCTGCCAAAATACCAGCTGTAAACTGGGGACCCCTATCGGAGACCAGCAGGGGTTGATGTTATTCAAGATGCGACTCATAAGTTCCTCCTCAGAGATCCCTGGCTTCCACTTCAAGAAGAGGGCCCGGTAGTTGAAGGCGAAATCCCTCAGGCGTTTTTTTATGTTGGACCATTGTCCTCAACTTCTCCTCCACTTCTGAGAGGTAGTCATTAGAAAGAAAAGCAGCCATAGAAGCCTTTTTGAAGGATATCCAGTCTATAAACTTTGTCTTTGCTGCCTTCCACCAGTTCTATGCAGGTCCACTCAGGACTGTGCTTAGACTTCCGATAAGCTCAGCGATGGGAAGGGACCTGATCTCCAAGAAGTTCTCACACTGCTCTAGAAAGTTCAACACATCCTCTGTCTCACATGAGTCACCAAATTTGGGGAACTCAAGTCGTATGGGAGGCCTTCCACAGAATAAGGATGAGGCAGCCATTACTGAGGAACTGTAAACAATAAATGGGTGAGAATGTACAGGGGAAGAAATATAATGTGATGCGCTGTGTAACCTTTGTGTTGGTATTTTGTCTCTAGATACAGGAGCTGTGGTCTGGGGATCATGGACTGCAGAAATGTGGGAGGTAGACGGTGTATAGGCTTGCAATCTGATGAGAGTAGTAATGCTAGTGTATCTCAACTTTATCATTTGACTCTCCCATTTAGCATCTCGCCTGAGAAAACAATCTGTAATAGCTTTCTCTCACTTTTCCAGGGACTTATGGAAATAATCCTCCAACTCTGCTGAAGAAAGAAGTAGTTAAATGGATTTAATGGAGTCCCAAGATGGTTATCAGTAGTAAAGTTATGAGTGAGGATGTGGTCTAGTTGTTTGGCTGCTTTGTGTGCTTTCTCGTTAAGTTGAACAAGGACAAGTTGTCAAATTACCTTTATTTATATAACGCTTTATACAATACAGGTATTAAACAGGATAATAGTGTGTCGATACTGTAGGAGCACATAGTAAACAGTCAATGTCAGTTCCTTGTTGATTCAGTGTTGTCATCATCCAGCTCAGTTCAGTTCTCTTCAGTTTAACGTCAGACTGTACAGAGGACTCATCTGGTTCTCGTGGTCTTGTGTGCGATGGCCGTCTAATTGACAAGGTCTTCGCAAAGGATCTGTCTTTCAGGCTCATCTTGTCGACATGGTCTCCGCTGACATTCAGGGCTGTAAAGTGACGTGACATGTGGCCAAGTATGGTGACCCACACTCGGAATGAGTGCTCTGCATTTATGCCATCAAAAGTGCCCAAACACAGCAGTGAACACACAATGATTTTTTGCTGTGGCACCCGGGGAGCAGTCGGGGGTTTGGTGCCTTGCTTAAAGGCACCTCTTTGTGGTATTGAAGGTGGAGGGAGTGCCATACATTCACTCCCTCCACCTACAATCCCTGCTGGTATGAGACTCAAACCCACAACCTTTGGATTACGAGTCCATCTCTCTAACCATTAGGCCATGACTTCCCCACAAGAAGTCATATCTAGGTGCTGATCCACTATCTGGATACGGACTGGATCCGTATAACTACAATGACCTCAGAATAAGAATGAAAGAATCTAATATTAGCATAGATGTCATTCTTCTTATGTTGTAGCCAGTGGTGGTCAGTAACAGAGTAGCTTTACTTTGTTCCTGTACTTAAGTAAATTTTTCAAGTATCTGTGCTTTACTGGAGAAGTTTTATTTTGAGTAACTTTTACTTTACTACATTCCAAAGCATAAGATCGTACTTTTTACTTCACTACATTTCATAAAACATATCATTACTCCTTATAATACAAAACATTCACACACAAACAAAAGCGATGTCTGATTCAAGAATGAACTGATTCTTTTTAATGAACCTTTTAAATCGGTTTGCAAATCGCACCAAACGATTCATTCATGAATTATAATGATCTGATTGCAGCTGTTCTCGAGTCGACAACTCACTGATTCAAATGAACCATTTAGTGCGAGTCTCCAGTGAACTGAATTCACAAGTAAGAACCGGGAGATCTTGTGAGTGCACACGCGACTGATGCTGCTAAACATAAGTTACTAATGTCGAATTTTAGGATTAATTATTGTAACTGAAAACCATATTTAGGTCAAAACTGTCAGTTGTTTGTGAACTAAATCTGCTGTAAAGGGTGATCTATTTAAGCCCACTGAAATGCTTGAATGCAGACACATCAACATCCATGTCATGTTTTAGGTCAAGAAAGGAAACATTAAAATAACACAAATTAAATGAAATAACTCATGCACATTCAAATTCCCCGCTGCCGTAACGTAAACAGTTTTACTAAAACACTACGTGTGATGTCTGTTTTTATATTGTTTATCAACAATATACATTTTTATACTGTTATGATTAACTAGCTGAGTAGACGGATATGAATGTTTATTCATAACCATACTGATAATAAGTAAATATTGTTAGCTGATGCTAACTGTCTAGCTAACAAGCTTGCTGGTGCTAAGTTGAGGTTATTTTTAGATATAAAGTCCAAATATTTTTATTCAGCCATGTAGATATATAACATCTGAGGGAAAAGAAAGGATGTGATGTTCAGAACATGTTAACTACAGTAATTATCAGATTGAGAAGTGATGCCCTCTGGGGGCATTTGGCCAGGGGTGTTTTTACACCACAGACGAGGATTGAGAAGAAAAAAAAAAACATAAAAATATATTATATTTTTCCTTAAAATGTTCTTCCTAACTTCAGGCCTTATGCTCATGTCATATATAACTGAACTTCTGCTAAACAACAAACTTTAAAACACTTTTTTCTTACTGGTGAAAATCATATGGTCAAATCTGTTTTCCTCTCAGGTACATCGCAGTGTAAGCTTCACAGTGAACATTTCTAGCATACATCACTCTCGTCAGCGTAGTCCGTGTCAACAACAATCTTCATATAGTGGTTATTTTGGGAAAATCTCAGGCATTTTGAGCAGTATAGGATTATAAAAATATGTGCTAATGTAAAATTAAATTAAGTAGCCTATATAAAATTGCTAAATAAATCTATCAGTACTTTTTTTCTTAAGTACATTAAAAACCAAGTACTTTTTGTACTTTCACTGGAGTAAAATTGAAAAAGGAGTACTTTTATTTAACTGGAGTAATATTTTATTATACATATCTGTAGTTTTACTTAAGTACTTGATTTGTGTACTTCATCCACCACTGGTTGTAGCAAGTAAATCAGATGTTATGGGAAGTGTTCCCGGTTCCGGTTGACCTTATTAATGCAGCCTAACAATCCTTTAACGGATTTAAATTAATGTGATAGTGTATAATGTGATAGTGTATAATGTGTATGCCCAGTTAAAGAGATGGGTTTTTAATCTAGATTTAAACTGACAGAGTGTGTCTGCCTCCCAAACAACACTAGGTAGATTGTTCCAGAATTTGGGCGCTAAACGGCAAAAGGATCTGACGCCCACAGGTGATTTTGATATTCGCTACTCTAGCTGCTGCATTTTGGACCAGCTGCAGTTTGTTCATTAAGGGCGCAGAGCAATCACCCAAATTAGCATTGAAAAATCTAACCTTTAGGTCATGAATGCATGAATTATCATTTCTGTATTTGACATTGAGAGCATAGGTCGATATATTTTTAAGATTGAAAAAAGCAGTTTTACAAATGCTAGAAATGTGGCTTACAAAGGAAAGATTGCTATCAAATAGTACAAGTGTTAAACAGTTTTTTAGGTTATTACATGCAGAGGTCCTGCCCTGTCTTCCTGTTTCAGTTAAAATGACGTCAACATATAGAATAACGCTGTGTGTTTCAAGCATCTTAGGGGACCTCTAATGTGTGCCTCTACTATCAAAACACATTTTCTAACAAAGCTGTTATGACTTGTTAAAATCTAAGGCAGTATCCAGTATAATCCTTTTAGCAGATCTGAAGAAATTGTACACCTAATTTAGATTAGATTCCAGAAACGGTGTGCAGCTGGGTTATTGCTCACACATGAGCTGTTTTTGCCAAACTATGTCAGACTAAGGCAAACATTAAGGTTGAGCTTAAAAACTGGCACTGTAAGAAAATATAATGTCTATTGAAATGGCTGACATTGGATTTGGGATTCCCCATGTGTAAAAAGCATCATCTGAAATGAGTTACACCCAAAAAATAATGTCAGCCATGTATATTTGTACAGTATCTGTGGTTAATAAGTTGTCAGAGCATTTCTTCAAAATTCCTTGTACATATATAGTTTGAAAAGCATCTCGGGAGCCTGTGGAAGTATTCACTATTCAGTTTTTTTTTTAAGCAGATTATTTTAGAAGATTGTTTTTGTCTCGTATCTAAGCATTAACTTATTTTTAGTCCAGTTTTCTATTTTAAAAACTAAATAAAATAATAACATTCATAGAAGTTCATGCCATCTAAAGGGAGCCCTATTCAGTTGATTTAGTCTGCTCTTTGTATTGAATGGCCACAGAAGTATTTGCCATACTGATATCACTGTATGTATTGCCGTGTGTCTGCATTCTTGCTAATACAAGGACATATTAGTGAACCAGAGAGACAAAGTTGCATTGCAATTACAAGGGGAAATCTACAGAAGTCTTTGATGCTTCTTTGATTCTATCAAATTAAAAAAAAAGAAAAAAAAAAAAAGAAAACAGTATATACAAATCATTATACAATTTTCATGTTATGCTGGAACAGGGAGATGAGGAGACACTGGTAGGACTCAAAACAGATATTAACTCAAAAAAGGGCTGTTTGGACACACAAAACATGGAACGGAGTCTGACATAAGGCCCCCTCCAGAAGGCGGGTCCTCAAGCCATGTAACTTCCAATGGTGTGGGGGGCTCTGGGGGTCCCTCAGGACTGACACAGGACAGAGGGCATCCAGAGCAGTACCCGTTCAGGGCGCCATGGCAGAGCAGGAGACTCAGGAGGCCTGGGCCCCATCCCCTTCCTCTACGGCTGGAGCCCTACTACCCCCCCCCCCCCCAAAAAAAAACTACTTGGGGGAACTTACGGGGGATCCGGAGCCTTCCCTGGGCTTGACGGGGGATCCGGAGCCGGTCAGCAAAGTGCTTTCGAGGAGCTGGCATTGGAGTGAGTTTTGGAGCTGGAGCCGACACTGGAGTGAGCTCTGGAAGGTGCTTAAAAGGGGCGGGCACTGGAGATGGACGTCCGGCGGGCTTGCCATAGGAACAACCGGCGAACTTGACAGCGGAACGGCCGGCGAACTCAACGGCAGGATGGTTCTAGCTCGGGCCCAGACATTCCCAGACACCGGAAAACCCCCTTTCTCCAACATAGTCCAGTGGTGTCTGGGAGGTCTACAGGTCAATAGGAGTTGGCCCCAAGCCAGAACAGATGGTTGAGGGTGGCGTCATCCACTGCCGTCGCAGCGGCAAGCTTGCTGAACTCCTCGGCGTACTCATAGAATGGGAGATCTTGGTGGAATAGGGCGAGAAACCAAGCAGTGATCTCCATGTTTCTGTATTGGTCTGCTGTTCTGTCACGTTATGCAGGAACAGGGAGATGAAGAGACACTGGTAGGACTCAAAACAGACTTTAATAACTCAAAAAAAGGGCACACATACATGGGCTAGAACACAGCGTAGAGACTAAAGGACATAAAACAGCAGATGCTAGAGACAGGGAAACACAGGGCTTAAATAGAAGGACTAATGGGATAATTAATAACACACAGCTGGAACTTAAAGATCTAATAATGAAACAATGAGAACAGGACAGGAAGTACTAAATTAAAGGCAAGGAAGGCACATGAGGAGCAAAACACACACAAAACACCAAACACATCACAAAAACAGTAGCTAATTCTGGTCCTCAAATCTGACTGGTGTTCCAGTGGTGTTTACATTGGGTATAACATTTCAAATGTGATTGTAAAATAATTATGATTTTAATGGTAAAAGACTGAAAATGCTGTGGTAAAAACCTGTTACACAGTTACAGTTTTACGATCGCAATGGCATTTTTTTTTTTATACTTTTAACAATTTTCCTAAACTGTTAACACAGTTGGCACAACATCCATCTGTGTAGGTTATACAATTAAAACGTTTATTTTTGCTTTGACACAAAATGCATTCAGTTAACACAAATAAAAAAAACTTGAACTTCTCTTCAGACCAAAATAATGTTTTTTTTTTACTGCCAAATTTACAAATGTTTTCACACTGTATGTCAGAACAGTTAACATCATGTTCTATACCTAACTTATAGGCTAAAGTCAAAGTGAACAGCTTTTCATATTGTAAATTGAAACACAAATATATCCTCTGTATTTTATTCCATAGCTAATGATATACATGCAAGTTATGCTTATAACTTATTGAAATTATGGAAATATATAAATTACAGCTGATTCCCATTGAGGTACTTTCAATCATATGAACACTGTATACAGTAAAAGACGACTACTTTGGCCTGATCTTGTGTGCACTCCTGCATAAATGTGAGATTGGCCCCTTCAACACTGACCGCATTCTACTTTTTTTTTTTAGAAGACCTGCACAAAAGACTGGTGCCAGTGGTACAGTAGAAAGGTGGAACACCACTTGCCAATTTATGTGATCACATGGGACAATGTGGCATTCCACCATCCCTGTGCAGTCATAGCCTGGTTTGATGCCCATCCAAGGATGATGTTCCTTTTCCTCGCCCCTTACTCACCTTTTCTCAACCCCATTGAAGAGTTTTCTCAGCCTAGAGATGGAAGGTTTTTGACCATCGTCCACAGGTCCAAATGTCCCACCTGAATGCAATGGATGTTGCATGCCAAGACATCACAGCTTAACACTGCCAGGGATGGATAAGGCATGCCAAAAGATTCTTCCCAAGATGCCTTGCCAGAGAAGATATCAGGTGTGATGTGGAAGAGAACATTTGGCCGAATGAAGTAGACTAGAAGATGATTAGATTACTTTTTTTATTTATTTTTTTATTCTTCTGTGGCTACAGTTTTTTCCAGTTGCTAACATCCTTTTGTCCAATCTGTAGTCACATTTTCAAAACACTATACACAATTAGTACAACATCAGTCGGTAGTGACCATACCATTAACACAATTCATGTTGTTTTCACACAATATTCAGTCAATTAACATATTTCTAAAATGCTTAAATTTTCTTTTCACACAAACTTACCCCATACCAAAATCACGGATCTTTCTTATTTTTTCCAAATGTTCCAAACTTTAAATGCAGTGTAATGCTGCCTTCACGTGCTATTCCGAAATGCCCTATTTCCCACTTGTGTAGTCGTGATAACGAGCTTGATGTATTCAAGTGGTTTGCTGTCAGAAAGAAAAAAATGTAGCATCCCATTAGTTTACAATCATATAAACATTCACCGCGCTAAACTCTGGAACTCCAACAACAATATGTCCAGGTATGGTGTCTGTACTCTATATCTGATTCTATAGTGACTCTTACACTATTCTACGCTTTTTTTTCTTTCACTATTGTCTATTGCTACACATGTAAACACTCGCGTAGTGAAAAGCATTTACAGTAAACATTATGTGTTTGGCTTCTTTCGGAGAGTTATGGTGAGTTGGAGGCTAATCAGACACCACCTTAATTCATTTATGTAGATGAAACAGGATTTAACCTGGCAAAAACTCGTAGACAAGGAAGACACATAATTGAGAAAAGGGCCACCACTGATGTGCCGGGTCAGAGAGGAGAAAATATCACAATGTGTGCTGCAATCTCAAGTGCTGGTCTGGTCCTCCAAAAATCCAGATTGGTCCCTACAACACGGGGCGCCTTCTTTTGTTTTCAGATGACCTCCACCAACAACTTGTGCCAGAAGCAAAAAGGGAACAAATGGGAGGAAACATGAGGACATTTGTGATTGTATGGGACAACGTTGCGTTTGCCCCACCATTCACATGTTATCACAAATTGGTTTGGCAGCCCATCTGAGAATGATTTTCCATTTTTCTTCCTCCATACTCTCCTTTCCTGAACCCCATTGAAGAATTTTTTTTTTCTGCCTGGAGGTGGAAAATCTATGATCATCAACCACATAATCAAATGTCCCTCCTTGAGGCAATGGATGCTGGCTGCAGATACATATTCACTGAAGACTGCCAGGGGTGGATAAGGCATGCTAAGCATTTCTATCCAAGATGCATAGCAAGAGACAATATAACTGTAGCCAAATTCCTTGACACGTCTGTGTGCAGTGGCTCTTGATGCCTTGACCCCAGCCTCAGTCCATTCCTTGTGAAGTTCACTCAAATTCTTGAATCGATTTTGCTTGACAATCCTCATAAGGCTGTGATTTTCTAGGTTGGTTGTGCATCTTTTTTTTTCCACACTTTTTCCTTCCACTCAACTTTCTGTTAACATGCTTGGATACAGCATTCTGTGAACAGCCAGCTTCTTTGGCAATAAATGTTTTGTGTCTTACCCTCCTTGTGAAGGGTGTCAATGATGGTCTCTCTGGACAACTGTCAGATCAGCAGTCTTCCCCATGATTGTGTAGTCTAGTGAACCAAACTGAGAAAC
Source organism: Cyprinus carpio (assembly GCF_018340385.1). Lineage (NCBI taxonomy): Eukaryota > Metazoa > Chordata > Actinopteri > Cypriniformes > Cyprinidae > Cyprinus > Cyprinus carpio. The sequence continues at coordinate 157,052 of NC_056586.1, read as the reverse complement.
CATTTGGAAAGCTCAGGAAACCTTTGCAGGTGTTTTGGCATGTCAGCATATTCTAATTTTTTGAGATCGTGAATTGGTGGGTTTTTGTTAAATGTGAACCAAAATCATCACAATTAAAAGAACCAAAGACTTAAACTACTTCAGTCTGTATGAACTGAATTTATTTAATACACGAGTTTCACAATTTTAGTTGAATTTCTGACATAAATGACCTTTCCCACAACATTCCCACAAATTAAACATAATTTATTGAGACGCACATGTATGTTGCTAGGAGATGCTGTTTTTCTTGCCTGACCTCCGTTGAATGAAATACAAACCGGGGGGAAAAAAAATGGCACGTCAAAGAAGGTGGAGTTTCAAAACACACCCACCGACTGCGTAACCGCCACGGAACAATGGAAGCTCAAAGGCGTTTAGGAGCCAAAACAAACTCCCCAATAAAGTTTGCTTTGGTCAGCTGTTTCGAACTGCCGAAACAAACTATTTCGCCCTGATGTTTCAGCTTGATTTTGTTCGAAATGACGTCATATCAGTTTGTGATGATGCCCATTAGCGGAGTCGATTCATGCATGTTATTGTATACATGAATTTATTTTTTATTTTTTTCTATTGTACTGTATTTTGGTATGCAATATCGTGCCCTCTGTGTATATTTGGTCTGGGAACAACAAAGATTGACAACGTGATTGCGGAAGAGAAGGTGTGAGGTTGACCTAGCATGTTAATGATGTGTGGACTTCGGATGTATATAAGGGGAACGCAGAACAGATGGAAGGGGGCGGTCCTCTCATGCCAGGCGAAGTTAGACTGGCGTTCACTTACGTGGAACACTTCACCAAAGTCGGAAGGATGTGCCCTGTTTTGGACTTTTGGACTGAGCACATCATTTTCCACAAGTGAGCTGCACTGTCGCAAAATGCTGGTGTGGTAAGCAGCGGGAGTTTAAAGCTGGGAACCACTGTGTTCTGCGCATAATTATTACCGAGTCAAACAGCCGCACAATGAACGTTTTTTAAAGTGGACTAAAATGGAAGAGATTGAAAAAGGAAAACGGACTTTGTGAATTTTTCTAATGGACTCTGCAGGCTATTACGGTGTTGAATGTCTTTGTTTAATATGCAATGTAACTTGTGATGGTTTTAAAGGTACTGAGTTATGAGCAATGAAAAGCTATGTTTGTGTATACAAGGGAAAGGGTGTTTGGAGGATGAGAAGTGAGGTCAATACACGCACTTTGTTTAAGCAATTTACCAAGTGTGATGGGTTTTTGGTTGTTGTTTCTTTTTCAAAATATTATTTGCAGTCGCAAGTGGACGGATTTTGCATATGACTACCGAGCATTGTGTTTAAAGTGGGGACCATATATGTCAGAAGAGGAAATAGTTGGGCGTATCCTTAATGCTTGCACCCCTAGATTGGCCAGTGGGTTGAGAGGTTTGGTACCTACGGCTGAGCAATCTGTAAATATAGGTTCCTTGATTGAAAAAGATTGGAGCAATACCAAAGAGTACTGGTCTAGAGTGCAGTCAACTGGGGTGGATCGTTTTTTGAGAAAGATGGGAAAGAAGGGACACAATAGAGGAAGGGACGCCGATGTGACCATTGTTTCAGCAATTCCGGACCTTTTTGATTGTACCCGTTGGAATTCGAGGTTTCAATGGAGATGCGGTGTTCGATACAGGAAGTACATATTCATTGATGTGCAAAAGTTTGTGGGAAAGAATTAAGAAGGAGAATGAGGTTTTGGATCCTTGTAGTGGTCAAAAGTTTATGATGGCTAATGGGCAAGAGAGTCGAGCCATAGGGACGATTAATTTACTCATACATCTTCATGATATCCATTTAGTTATTAATATCTACGTATTGGGATGACACCCAGTTGTATATGCCATTGTTGCTGGGGTTGGATTTTCTTGGCATAGGTCAGGTTTACTTTAGAGCCTTACCTTGGTAAATACATCTTACAAGGGGGTAAAGAATATAAATTCATTCACAGGGCCGGTAGCTCACTACAATGGGGAGAGCAGGGTGTCTCAAGTGAATTTTTATTATGCTGTCAAGGAGTTGATGTCTCAGTCAGTTTGTATGCCCTCTGTTGAATTTACAGCCTGGAATTGTGAGACCAATGCTGGAAAGGTGGCCTTCAGTGTGGACTGAGCATAGGGGGAAAACTGATATGGCATTACACAAGATTTTAACCACGGACGAGGTACCAGTGCGCCAGAGAGCTTATAGGGTATCACCTCAGAAACAAGCAATTGTTATGGGGCATGTTCAAAAGATGCTGGAAGAGGGTGTTATTGAGCCATCATCATCAGCATGGGCTTCCCCTGCTGTTTTTGTACCGAAGATGGATGGGATATTCCGTTTTTGTGTTGATTACTGTAAGGTTAATGCAAAAACCCATCATGATGCATACCCCATGCCTTTGGTGCATGAAATTTTAGAGTCTTTGTGAGGTGCACAGGTTTTTAGTTCATTGGATTTACAGAGTGGATGTTGGCAGGTGGCTATGGATGAGGGTAGTAAAGAAAAATACAGCTGTAATAACGCCTCAAGGGTTATATCAATTTAAGGTTATGCCGTTCAGGCTGTGGAATGCTGGTGCCACTTTTCAAACGGCTTATGGAAACCGTCTTTACAGAGTTGAAGGGGACAGTATGCTTTGTGTATATAGATGATGTGATTGTTTTTTCACAGGCATCAGAGCAGCACTTGCAAGATTTAGAGGTTGTTTTCCAAAGGCTTCATGTAGCTAATCTTACCTTGAATCTAAAAAAGTGCAATTTGTTAATGTCCGAAATAGTATTTTTGGGACAAGTGGTATCAGGCAATGGTGTGGAGGTTGATCCAGAAAAGGTGAAGGCAATTTCAAATTGCCCTCGTGCCCGGTGATTTGAAAAGTTTACAGCGCTTTATTGGCATGGTGGGGTGGTATCACAAGTTTGTTCCACACCTTGCAGATATCATTGCTCCCTTGAATAACTTGAAAAAGAAGGGGCAATCTTGGGATTGGACACCAGCATGTCAGGTGGCATTTGAAAAGTTAAAGCAGGTATTGTTGCAAACCACCAGTATTAGCTTTTCCAAGCTCTGCCCATTCGTTTCAAGTGTATACTGACGCCAGCAATGTTGGTTTGGGGGGCTTCCTGATGCAAAATTTGGATGATGAAGAAAAAGTTATTGCTTTCGCCTCTAGGGCATTGACAGGAGCAGAGATTAACCCTCTGGAGTCGATACCCGCGTATACACGTTATGAGGCATTTTCTCCTGATAACCACGAAAAGAACTTAAATTACACTTTCGGTTTTGATCGTACAGATAAGAGCAATATATCAATCGAATCTGTAAAGGGTTACTTTTATTTGTATACACACATAATAACAACAAAACTTTGTGCGCATTTATAAAATAAAAAAAAACAAACAGAGTGCGCTGTCTGCTGCCTTGGTTCTGCGTGATCTTCATTTAGAAACGCATCATTAAAATGAACTGTAACTCAGTGAATACTCAACACAGAGACATGAGAGATATATCTATAGAAAGCTTCCTTTTTTCTGAGGAAACTTTTATTTTCCTCAGAAAAAAGAATGAAGCGCCGCTTAATCCAGCAGAGATCATAACATGAGTAAGTCTCTATTTATATTTATATACTTGTACTAGTTTTCACATAACGTGTAAACATTTTACTAGTTAGACTTTTTCCAAAGACTTTTTCCAAACTATAATTCCTGACTAAATGTATAATCAAGTGAAATATTATGAAGTTTCAATAACAATATCCACTATACCATTCAAAAGCTTGATGTAAATAATATAAATGTACCAATAAATGTAACTGTAACAAATGTAATAAACAATGCTGTTCTTTTTCAATGTATCCCCCCTAAAAAACCTGAAAAAAATATTCTCAGCTCTTTTCAACATTAATAATAATAATAATAATGATAATAATAACAACAATAAATGTTTTTTTTTGTAGAAAATAAGATTGTTAAAAGGATTTCAGAAGGATTGTGTGACTGGAGTAATGATGCAAAAAATTAGGTTTCACATAGCATGTACACATTTTACTAGTTGGACTTTTTCCAAACTATAATTCCTGACCAAATGTATAATCAAGTGAAGCATTATGTAGTTTCATTCACATAATCTAAATGTTCTACTGTACTACTAGTATCATTGACCATCAAAATAATGTTAATAATGTAGTTTATCATTTAGTTTATTTGAGAGCACATAACACAATAGTATACTTTGGAAATGCTAGTTATGTGATGTTCATTTATATATTTCAACATTACACAATACCAGTCAATACCAGTTTGCTAAAGCAGTAATTTATTTTAAATTTTAAGCAAACAAATTATTTTTTACTATTTAAAATAATTTGCTTTCTATTTGAATATTTTTTACAATTTAATTTATTCCTGTGATCAAAGCTAAATTTTCAGCATTATTACTCCAGTCTTACTCCAAGTGTAACAGTATACACTATACCATTTAAAAGCTTGGAGTCAGTATATATAGAAATTAAAACTTTTATTTAGCACACACATGATAAATAAAAAATGATTAATATGATAAATGTTAAAAAAAAAAAAAAACTGAAAAAATATTCTCAGTTTTCTTTCAGCAGTAATAATAATAATAATAATAATAATAATAATAATAATGAATAAAACAATAATGTTTTTTTTTTTTTTTTTTTTTTTTTTTTTAGTAGAAAATCAGAATATTAGAATGATTTTGATGAAGGATTATGTGACTGGAGTAATGATGCTAAAAACTCAGATGCTGAAATGATGCTGAAAGTCAGCTTTGATTGTTCCTAATAAACTGTTTAACTGCACTCGAAAGTGAATCTCAAATTATTTTGTGGGTTAATTAAATATATTCAAAATAAACTACAAACATAAAATTATATACATTTATTTTGTCCTCACATTCTTTCTTGTAACTCTTCCCTCTCGGTCAGACACCTGGCTGAAAAGCTCATTATGCATCTCATTATGCGGGTCTTTGTCTTCTCAGGTGTAAATCACAATGCTATTCATGATAGTTGATTCCTAATCGCATATGACTTTTACAAACAAAAAGTGTCTTAGAAAATTGAAAACAATCTATTGTTTTCTGTGTGTGAGTAAACAAGATGATTACAAGCTCCAGGTTTGACAGTCTTGTGAACAAATGTTCTGTATGTTTTATGACCTTATTTCAGTGACTTCAAAATTTTAGTTTTTCACTAACCACACATAAACATTGTTTTCTCAAAAACACAATCATGTACATACATGCTATTTATATATTATTGTAGCCCAGTTTGTACTGACTTTAGCCATGAATATATTTATAAGCAACTGAAAAAAGCAAAAAACTCAAGGCATGTTAAAATTTTTCCAGGCCCCCATAACCCCCTAGACTTCAGAGGGTTAAATATTCAATGGCAGAAAAAGAATGTCTTAGAAGTGGTCTGGGCAGTAGAGAAATGGCGTCATTACTTGGCGAGGGTAATACCTTCGATGTATTCACGGACCATAGTGCTTTGTCTTGGGCTTTTAATTGTCCAAAAGCTACTTCACGACTGACAAGATGGATCTTGAGGTTGCAAGCATTCTCATTCCAGGTACATTATCGAAAAGGGTGCTGTAATGTAGTACCCGATGCGTTGTCCAGGTCACCAGATTTGCCAGATGGTGAGGTGTGCGTTGCTGTGGCAAAAACGTTGTGGGCAGATCTACCTGTAACCATGCATGACATTGAGAAGGCTCAAAGAGCTGATACTATGTGTGAAGATTTAAGGCAGCCTGATGTAGATTTTACTCCAGGGCACATTGGCTATAAAGAACAACGAGGAGTTTTGTACCGGGTTGTGCCATCTAAACATGGGGGGGATTAATTATTAACTGGTTGTTCCCATAGAGTTGAAAACCACAGTTTTCCTTCCTACTTTCATAGTCCATTTGGTGGCCATCTAGGTAGAATGAAAACTCTTTTTAAGATTTTAGTAGTGGCATGGTGGCCATCAGTTAGGAAAGATGTATGGGCCCATGTTTGTACGTGCACTACCTTACCGTACAGTGGTTCTGACCCCTGGGGAAATGCTTGGTGTCGATTTTATGGGGCCACTCTCTGTGAGTAGGGCCAGTAATACCATGTTAACTGACAAATGGAGGTTTCAAAAAGTATTGAATAAAAAGGTGCCATTAATTGTGGCCAATGTGTATAGAGAAAAAAACATTTATTTCGTAATGATATTCTCCCCCCCATTTTAAATTCTTATTATCCAATGAAAGTATATATTTTTGTGATTTTTTAAATAAAAGACCAAAAGGAATAACAATGCAGAAGAATTTTCACAGCCTTTTTTGATCATATTTACCAAGGGGGCCAATATTTTTGGCCACGACTGTATAGGTCACCATACTTGGCTGTATGTCACTCACTTAAAATCATGCAGTGTTTCCTCAGGCTTATGGTAGGCTGAACAATAATGCCATTTTCCCAGGACACGTCCTGGCCAGGATTTTCTATATTGCCTAAAATATCCAGGTTTTGGCTTTGGTTTCCTGTTTTCATACTTAATGAAGGTAATGATCGTTTGACCAATAACATGCAGATATTGTACGTAATCAACCAATCGTGGTGAGTGAGAAGGTGGGATCCACAGAGAACGGTAAAAAGCGATGCAAATACGTGTACATATTAGTGTTCGATTTGAAGCAGCTCTGAGCATACTGACCGGTGTATGACATCAAAGTACAGTGAGAGCCGTCTGCTTTCTAGAAGCTCTCACTGGTACTTTGGTCATACAACAATTGGTCTGTGCAGCACAAACACAGCCAAAACTTGGATATTTTAGGCAATATAGAAATCCTGGCCAGAACGTGTCCTGGGAAAATGGCACATTTGGTCACCCTAGCTTATGGTGTTTTAATGTCAAGCCTTAACTTTTTTTCCTCTCTACCGCTATCTTTGTTTTAAAACATAAAACTGCACTTTTTAAAATTGATTTTGGTTTATTTTTAACAACAAAATAGTTAAAAGCTGCAATTCTTAAAGGTATAGTTCACTCAAAAATGAAAAATTCTGTCAACCAGTAAGACCTCCATTCATCTTCAGAAATGGAAGCGGTCAGCACAAGTTCTACTAGGAAGACTTAAAACCACGTCACATATTACAATTAGATCTAGCCAATCGGCACTCAACACAAGGAATATAAAAGCCCTCTACTCACCCTTCATTGTGTCTCAGCAGATGATGTGAAACATTAGGGTAGTTCTGAGTGCTTTCCAGGGTTGCCAGGTTTTCTCAAAACCGCCAAATGCCACTCAAATATAGCCCAATCGCATTTTGAGAGGGGTTCCCCGGTAAAAATTCGCATTCCAGGACGCTTATATATCACATTATTGGGGTCGTTTTTTTTTTGCACTTGTGGCGCTTGGGAATAAATTTTATTCTCTGCAAGGCTATTCACTCACACCAAGCCGATGTTTTAAAGACAAAGCACTTGTTGTTGCGTGGATTGTTTGTGTATCTAGCAGACTAGCACTGAATAATTAAGATGTGCTTGATCAAAATAATACCCCCAATGCAACTCTTTTGTAACGAGCCATTTTGAGGCTCGTTATTAAAGGCTTACAATTTTTTACTCCCCATACTGATACTGATTTTTGTACTGGATACTGATTCCTTGTACTGGAAGGTGGTAAGTATTGACTTCTCTACTGTTGCGTAGACCGTTTCTGCAAAGAGGTCCTCGCTGTCTATTTCTGCACGAGTGGCCTCTGAATAAGAACATGAACGTAAACAGACACGTTTTCTCGCTATTCTCAATACTAAAGTTTTCCCAATACACAATATATTGACTAACTTAGCATTTCATCACTTTCGTCTAATCTGTTATTCTTTACTATTCTCAGGACATATTAAGGCAATTATCTCTAGCTTAGCCAATGTGGCATTAGTTTGCTCTGATAAATAACTAGTTGGCGCTCTTTTCTGTGTGGTGAGCATTAAAGTATCCCATCTTGGAAACTTGCACTCGTCAAGGCCTTTCTATAGTCTGATGTTTTTATGTACTTATCTATAGATGACTTCCTCTCCAGATTTCCTTCTATACTTCATCAATGTTTGGACTTGGAGTTTATAATTACTATTCTGTTAATTAGTTTGTCCAGAACATTAAAGTCATGGGGCACAGCTATGCTTACTCATAACATCTGCTTTAAAATTTTGCAAAAAATCTTTGTGTAATGGCTTTCTTTATGCTTTTTCAGGATTCAATAGCTATTGAAGTTTTATTGGCTAGTATGGCATCATTGTTAAATGTAATGTGTTCTTCTCCTTCAGCAAAGGGTAGTGTATAAAGATTTATTTTTCTATCTTTGTCCTATTTCCATACATTACTAATATTTCTTTAACTTATTCATGTGATCTTGTTTCTTTGAAGGTTCACTCGTTCAATGGCTTCCTTATGGTTCCTATGGTTAAATGGAATCTATGGAGATTTTGTGGGAGTTAAGCCAGAGAATAGTTCTGTTTTACACAGTTCTGATATTTATGCTTAAGTTTTTATGCAGAAAGCATAAAAACACATAATTACTTTATTTGATCATCTTACTAACCTTGGCAATTCATTACAATGCAATCATTTTAGATTCCATGGCTCCAGATGCAGACAACCGTGGCTCTCACCTCATCTTTACACAGCTCACTCTTTGGACTGGCGCTATTATGAACGCAGGCTCTATCAAGCTGATGTACACATGGTCATTCCATCTGAGTTCTAGGTAAGATTCAGCTCAATGCTCAGCAGGCATCTTTAAAGTCCGCGTGAACTGGAAGTTGCTGCCAACTTTATTTCAGTGTAGTGATGTATTTCCAGCTGAAACGGAATATTGAATAGAGGGCATGGTTTTGTTTGCGCTCATGGTCTCCGTCTCTCACTCATAGCAAACTAACGGCTGGGGGGGTGGTGTTTAATGTAACCGTGATACACACTAAACGTAAGCTTACACTGTGCTAGGTTCGAAAGGAGCTAAGTGATATATAAACTGTACCCATAAAAGGAAATATCGACCAGGTAAGTAGTAACCAGTAAACTTTTACTCACATTAAGTTGCAAAATAACAGTTGAAACACAATTGTATAACATGTATATGAAAAAAAAAAAAAATAAAAAAAGGGCCCTTTAAAATAAATGAGTCTCTGCTTTTGTCCTTTTGTAATCGTTAAAAGTCTGTTTTGTGATCACTTTCTGTATTAATCAATCCTGTCAATAGGTTCGGTGTCAAAGTGTGTGTCACCAGTTCTGTGACAGTTCCTCCTTTTAAAAGGGAAGTTTGCACTTGGATGAAAGTGGGTACCAGCTCAGGGCGACTGATACTTTCCTACCACCAGAGGAAACGTTCGATGAGTTGGTCTGCGTCGTCTTCACAATCACACTGGGAGGCTCGCCATCGATATACAGAAGGATCTTCCAAGTAGTTTTCACTCTGTCATAGACCTGACCGAGACAATAATACCGGTGGAAAACGGAGTTTTCCAAACTCTCGGTTGCTCCTCCTTATTCTGTCCTTCTGTGTTGGTTCTTTAGCTGCTAATACACTCACTTTTATTCACTCTGTTAACTTTTATATCTGGAAATTTCCTCTCGTTTCACCGTCGCCATCATCGTCGGTCGTCTTCTCTCTTTCTCTCACAGACTAGCGCGCCATGGTTGAATCACGCAATTTTGCTCTCGTTCTCCTGTCAATCATGTTCAGCTAGGGGAGGAACTATCACTCCTGATTGGCTGATTTCTTCCTAAGGGATTATTACACACTATTATTGGCTGTTTTTTTTCCTTAAACGGGATATTACAACTATTTTACTACAATGTTAAAGTAATTTTAACCCCTGTATTGCCACTGGGTTACACACGTCCCCTACTTAACTAACATGAGTCCCTTAATGTTCTCGTTTTCTAATGATTACTTTCAAAAAACGTTTCATCTCTAGACTCGATTAATCCCTTTAGAAATGGTCTGCGGCCAAAAGACAGCTCAAAGGGCTGCCCACGTTTGCACGGGTAATTACAATTCCTAGGTGCTCTTCTGGAACGTTCTGACCTATGAGGAGGTTCTCACTGGTTATTTCGCATTGATGTCCTTGTCCTGTTTCACAGTAGAACTGTGGGTCACTGGTATATCTGTTTAACCGGAGGAATTCTTTTGAAGACCTGACATTGCGGAATCCTCTCTTCCCATGGCACAGTTAGCTCATGTAGGCTCGAGCGTTCCCTAGTAAGCATGCTTAGATTGCTCCGGAGTCCAGGATAAATGTCATTATATCTGGAAGTGAGATTGAGTATCGCTGCATTGATACCTCGATGGTAACTCTCTTGTTTCCATATCCTCCATCCATTTTTTCAATTAATGCTTCCCTCAGGTTCAATCAACTTGCAAAGGTAAGTCTCTTCAGCCGCATTCCACTAGCGAAACGTAGCTATGTTCCTCGGGTTCCACTGCAAATCTCGTACAGTTATTCCTCAGGCTCCAAATACATGGAACTTGCGCTCCACAGACTTAGGACCGTTTCCAGCAGAGGACAGTCGTCAGGTAGGTTCCAGGTAAGCTTTGTTGTTCATGCCAGGTGAGGGTTTCAGAATCAACCAGGATTAAGCTGATTCAGCTCAAACCCCGTCTGGTGCTTCTCCTGCGAGAACGCCCTCACCATGGTTCCTTTCAGGCATATCCATGACTTTAAACAGTGTTTGTCTCTACTTCAGAAACTTTGATGGGGTTATTTTTAAAATTGAAGGATCCATATCATCCATCATCCTCTGAACAGGTAAGTTGTCACTTGGTTGGGAACTGTCTGCTTTGTTCTGAGCCTACTTGCGGTTTTGGCTCGACACGTTCACTCTTCTTCAGAAAGGAACCAACAAGGTAGGAGGAGACACTGCGCGAAAATCATCGATTGTTGTTAATGTGCGATTTAGTGGCCCATCTGCCTTCAGCGACACCACACATAGAGGGTAAGTCTCTGCTCTCCTTTTGCACATATATGACTTTTGACTCCCATCGGCGCCAGTTTGTGATTTTGGCGAAGTCGAGATTTCCATTCCACGAACTACATGTCTCCTGCCTCAAGTGGGATTCTCTTACTCGCACAGCAAACGCTTTTTGTTTATCAGCCATTTTTCCGCGCGTTTGAGTTCGCCAAGCGGCTGATCGCTTTCCCGTCCACTGAGACTTGAGATTTTTCACATATGGGAAGGTATGTAGAGGAACTGTCATGTAAACGGTAACAACATGAGAGGCTATGGGTACTCTGGGCAGCGCCCAGAACCCTCATTCTAGCAGGTGAAACACTGGCAGGCATCGGTTCCAGTCCGGTCTTTCTTCCCGTGCCACGTTGCCTCTTAGGGAATCCCTCAGGCCGTACTCTGATCGAGCAGGTTCTCGTCTCGCCTGCTGCCTGTCTTGTTGTTCCTGCGTGTATCCAATGACTGCGTTCGTGGGGCTGAGGCCTCTACGTCGAAACTTGTGGTGGGGTAAATCGCCTGCTCTGCATAGCGCCATCATCCTTTCTATGTCCTTAGTTGTCTCCCGGGTGCGGTGCCGTTTTCTTGGCTGGTCCTCTGCGTCCGCCCCGCCAATGTGCGGCCGCGTCTGGTGTGCTCCTGTTTTTTTCCGCCTTGGTTTTCCCGTTGTTTTTTTTTTTGTTTTTTTTGCGTGGTTTTTTTGACCCGCCGTGGAACCTTCAGGACTCACCGTTTAGACGGGTTGGTCCACCTTTTGCTCTTCGGATGCGCCCGGTCCGACTTTTTGTTTGTCATGATCTGCCTTTTGTGCTGTCCGGCCGGCGTCGAAGAGTTGCTCGTCCGGCTCCCTGTGCCGTCCGCGCTTTTCTGTGTGGTTCTCTTTCTGCGCTCGGGGGCCCTCCGTCTCCTCTCTCTGCCCGTGGGTCCTGTTCGCTGCGCCTGGTACGCGCCGCCTTGGTCTCCCCGCGCCTTCCCCCCGTGAGCCCTGGAGATTGTCTCCATACGGAATCTGAGTGGCGAGCTGTTCTGGCCGTGCTTCGTGCCCCCCTGCGGCGTCTATGGGACTCTTGGACTTCTTCGGCCCCTGCAATTTCATCTGGTTAAACCCTGGTTGCATCGGTTTCTCTTCCTACTGTATCCGTTATTCTGTGTTCTGACGTGTGTCGACTCGACCTTCTCTGGTCTGCTCCTATGCTCCGCATGGCTCCCAGCATGCTCCGTCCCCTCCGGCTAAATAGTATCCCCTGTGTTATTCTCACCGACCCTCTCTCGGTTGTCCTCACTTTAAACGACGTCCAGGGCCACCCGGGCTCCTCTAACGCCAGAGCGTTCCCTGTCCCCATGTGCTGTCAAGAGTCGTAACTTGGTCTGCTCAATACGTGGATCTGTTCTGGGAACGCATAGTGCCTGAGAACTGCGTTGTCTATACATTTGACAACTGTGCTCGACCTCATTGATCTCTCGCTGTACAATGACCGACTAGCCCCCCGTGTAAAGTGGTTCCGTCTCAGAACCAGTCCATCGTAGAAGCAACTGACTATGCTTTCTCGCAAATCGTAGGTTTCCAGACACTCGTTTTACTGTCTGTAGCAGTGGATATTGTCATTTTTGTGCAGCTACTCTGCCCCAATGGATCACCTGACAGTTTCCGCGTTACAGTACACCCGCTCTTGTCCCCACTACAGAAGCCATCTTGTACAGTTGTCATGATTCATAGATCTAGATCTGGGCACTTAAGCTACGTTTTTGGATGACCCATATTCCATTCTGACTATAAGAGACTGGTGATCCTCTGGCTCCCTTCTCGACATACTGCACAACTTTTATCTATTGTCGGATCCAGTGCCACACTGTCTGTTCTCCTGTACATAGGTCCATCCTCCAATTCAAGACGACATCCTTCCCACACTTCACCCCTCGAGCATTAGCAACAGCTCTGAAACTCTGGTGGACTTCAGCCGTGCAACTGGGAGGTACAGGTGCTTGGTACAGCTCTGAATTCAGCATTCTACTGACAAGCGGTGTTGATACTGGTCTGCTGCTCGTTGTAAGTTATTGCTAGCTCCATCTGTGCTGTATTTTGGAACTGTAAGAAGACTTGGGAATCCGTCCTCCTCAAAACTCACGTAGGGATGAGCTGCATCTGGATGTCAGATCTAGAGACGTCTACTAAGCAAGGATTAGTGAAGTCTGCCTCACCACAAATACGAATATAGCACGGGGGAAAGCGCGCCTTCTGACTGTTTCTTTGCAGGCAACACTCATTGCTCTCAGGAATGTAGTTAGTGGTGCAGCAGGTGGACCTCTGTATCTCCTGCCTTTCGCCCCTGAGAATGCGTTGTCATTTAATTCAAATCACCATGGAGGCCTCCTTGACAACCCTCAGCATCCTGGTTCTGGCGTGCCCTGCCCGATATGTGATGTCACACAGTAAAAGTGGACAGTGAAGCTAGCCAACGATACGCTATGGCATCTAGTTTAGCAGTGGTAATATATAAATACCTCAGCGGATTTTTCACGTGACAACTTGGAAGTATTACCAACCAGTAGTCTGGCAGAGTTTATATTTCATGATACCCACGCGTAAGGCTAAAAATGTCCAAGTTATCCTGGTAATAGTGCCTCCGGGGGCGTGAGAATCCCGCGTGTCGTAGGACAATGACCGCTCTGTCCATCCTGTTCCTTGATACAGGCCGCTCAAGTCCAGTTGTACTGTCATCATGTGTGAGTTATATGTATTTTAGATTTCAATCCTAACATCAGGGACGATGGGAGCGTGTCTTGTGTGTCTGAAGCCACTGGCTGACAAGCATAGTTTCCATTCTTTACCGAAAAAGGCTCCTTGGGGTGACAGGAATTTTTGCCAGGTCTGGGTATTGGGTTGGCGTTGTTTGCGCCTTTGAGTTTGCTGGATAACCAGCAGTCAGGTTTGGTCAAAGGCTTCACAATCTTGGCATAATCTGTGTACAAATCGTCCGATAGTAACCAGAGAAACCCAGGAAGGATTTTAATTCTTTCACAGGGTCTGAGTTCTCGCCCAGGTCTTGAGTGCTTTAAAACCTTTTCTGGATCCGTCTCAACTTCCGTTCCTTGATACAATGTTGCTCCTAATTAACGTACTGTATGTTGTTTTGGAAGAAACCGGCAGCTTTTCTGTGTATAGCTTAAGCCCCCTATCTCTTAGTCGTTCAAGACCTTAGCAGGTCATTTTTCCTTTTTCTTCCAAAAACCTTTGAAAAAACAGCAAGTCATCAAGGAAAACGAGCACTTCCCTCAAATGCATATCACCCATGGCACTTTTCCATCACTCTGGGAATAGTTGAGGGTGGCATATCGTATCCCTTGTGGCAATGGCTGGTTTCCTTCCGCCAATAACCCTCGAGGGCAGCCAAAGGTCATTTTTTTTGGTTTATCGCTTTCCTCCATCTCGACATCTGGTAGTATCCATATTTTGTAGATCCATATACAGAAAACCATTGAGAACCCCCCACTGAGGTGCAGAAAACGACTCCTCTAAATGAGGTAGAGTCATATGCGTCCCTTGCTAGTGTTTGGAGGTTTAGCATTTCTGTAGTCTACAACCACCAGGGTCCTGAGATCGACCATTCTTCTTCTTTTTGAACGACTACAAGTGGTGCTGTAAAAGGGTTACTCTGATTCCCTGATAACTCCAGCATCAAGAAGGAGTTTTGAGATGGCGGCGCACTGCTTCAAAAGCTTGTGGAATGGATTGGGGCGAGGTCCCGCTGTTTGAATGAGCCGTGTTCATCTTTCGGACGAATTGATGTTTGAGCTTTTGTTCTGTGTGACCGGAGTCAAGGTCATGATGAGCGAAAACATCCAGAGTAGTTATTTACCTTCTCGATTATTCTTGTGTTCCACTCCCCAAAAGTGGTGCCTCGCCAAGTTCTAGCTCACGGTTTTTTCTCTGTTCGACGAGAGGTGTTCTGCATCCTCGCTGATTATCAAGAAAGGATATCTTCATGCTGGGTTAGTAGGTTTTTCAAAAGAGGAGTATCTTGCAAAAAATGTCGTGAACTACTGCTAGGCTGCAGCAATGTGATAACAGTTAGTTTGGTAGTGTTATCCATGTTTCTAGGTTTCTTTTTGTCCTCAGTTATTACAGGGACCCTTGTAAGCGATGTTGAGTTGGCATGGTTGAGAAGAACAACCGGTCCTGGAATATTTCCACCAGTTAATGGAGGACATGCGTTGTATGGCTCCACAACACCCCTAGCTAGTGTTTTTTTACGTGGTGTATGACATTGGGAGTCCTCAGAAGTGGGTCTATCTAGCGGCAGTTATAGTTTCAAGTGACTGCAGTGTTGCACCTGATTTATAACTCGATGATGGCTTGTTTGTGATATTCAGACTCAGGATTCTCAATCTTAAAGATCCTACTGATTGACCCCCATTGCTTTAAGTAATCGAAAATCTCCTCATCTACAGGGGTATAGGATAACCCACTTACTATGACTGAATTTGGTACTTTGATATTTTCGTTCTCAACAATCTCCATTTTACAGGTGTAACACTCAACCCTGAAATTTTCAAACTTTTAACAAAAAAAAAAAATGCAATTCAAAGTGTTATCTGCAGGTGGCGCTCTAACTGGCTTTCCTGTATGGCAACAGTCTACTCACAAAGCTCCTGGCTGGCTCGCCAAGTTTATGTAACCGTGATACACACTAAACGTAAGCTTACACTGTGCTAGGTTCGAAAGGAGCTAAGTGATATAAACTGTACCCATAAAAGAAATATCAGACCAGGTAAGTAGTAACCAGTAACTTTACTCACATTAAGTTGCAAATAACAGTTGAAACACAATTGTATAACATGTATATGAAAAAAAATAAAAAAATAAAAAATGGGCCCTTTAAAATAAATGAGTCTCTGCTTTTGTCCTTTTGTAGTCGTTAAAGTCTGTTTTGTGATAACTTTCTGTATTAATCAATCCTTTCAATAGTTCGGTGTCAAAAGTGTGTGTCACCAGTTCTGTGACAGTTCCTCCTTTTAAAAAGGAAGTTTGCACTTGGATGAAAGTGGGTACGCGCTCAGGCGACTGATACCTTTCTATCTACCACCAGGGGAAACATTCGATGAGTTGGTCTGCGTCTCTTCAAAATCACACTGGGAGGCTCACCATCGATAGAGAAGGATCTTTCAAGTAGTTTTCACTCTGTTCATAAGACCTGACCGAGACAAATACAGGTGGAAAACGGAGTCTTCCAAACTCTCGGTTGCTCCTCCTTATTCTGTCTTCTGTGTTGGTTCTTTAGCTTGCTAATACACTCACTTTTATCACTCTGTTAACTTTATATCTGTAAATTTCCTCTCGTTTCCCGTCGCCATCAATCGTGTTCGTCTTCTCTCTTTCTCTCACATACTCGCGCGCATGGTTGAATCACGCAATTTGCCTCGTCTCCTGTCAATCATGTTCAGCTAGGGGAGGAACTATCACTCCTGATTGGCTGATTTCTTCCTAAGGGATATTACACTATTTTGGCTGTTTTTTTCCTTAAAGGGATATTACACTATTTTAATACAATTTTAAAGTAATTTTAACCCTGTATTGCCACTGGGTTACATTAAGGATATTCTGCCCAAGCCGTCAAACTGACGCCATCAGAAAAGGAATGCCATTCCAGAGTGGAAGTAAATGTTCAGATTTTGATTAAAGATTACGAAGACTAACAAATTTATTTTTCAGTAGATTAACTTGCACAGATTAATTTAGATCAAGGCTAGCAATGTGCGCTAGTAAAGTAAAGTCAGTTTTGATTTCATGCGGACTTGAAGTTATAATCAAGGTTCGTTTATTTTTGCATCTACTGGTGTTGGTTCATTCTGCTTCCTCATGCCTATTGACTTCGGCCTTACTTGGCTGTTGTGGCCTTCACATTACACAGACTATTGTGGCACTTTGAGTATCTCGTCTTTTTATGGTCATGCTGATCTGGCTCTATTTTTTATTTTTTGGGGGGTGGGGGGGTGTTTTTTTTCTTCCTCTGTGGTTCTGGCAGCTGGATGGAGTTCTATCAATCATGCACAGGAGTCTAGACCAGTGGTTTTCAACCTGTGGGCCGCGGCCCCATAGTGGGTCGCGATGGTCTTGCAGGTGGGCCGCCAATAACTGTTAAAATAAATAATAATATTGTTAATATATGTAAAAATGTCTAAGTCATGACATAATAACATCATTTCATATATATAATTAAATAAGCCCAAGTTTTTTTCTGTTCATTGCCAGTTCATTCTAGGGCTGTGCGATAGAAATCGTCATAAAATTACGATTTGAGCGCGCACGATTTCTAAATCGCTTTATAGCACGATTTTCCACGGCCCTGCCCTCCCGCAGTATGCCATCCGATCTAATCAGAATGCAACGTGCCTAGCGCGAGAACACAGAACAGACTGGGAATATGCCTACGTAACTCCAGGTCCACACACACTGTCTGTGATGCGCCTTTTTTTTTCCGAGCCCACATTAACAAATCAGAGCATACAAACTGCACGCGGTAAAAGGCTAGAAATAAAAAAGTGCGAAAAGAATGAATATCTAGCACATGAGCATAGAGAGAGTTGTGAGTGCACAGGATGCAGTTTGAGCAGATGAGACATGTTTTAAGTGCGCGCACTTTCTCCGGGCAAGAGGAGCGTGTATCTGAGCAAGCGCGTCTGGTTATGGGTTATGTGACAGAGCAAAATAAATCTGCGTGCGTGCTGACAGATTCGCGAGCGCATTTATTTTAATGTGCTTTCGCATTACATTAATGCGCTCTCGCTGCTGCTTCTGCACTGCATACACATACTGTATACGCACTGCAGACGGAGTACGTGTGAACCTGTATAATGTATAACAAAACTATTCAACACCTGAGGCACCGCCAGGGCCGGATTAACCATACGGGCAACTGGGCAATTGCCCAGGGGCCCAAGACCTCTAAAGGGCCCATGCCACAAAAGAAAAAAACAAAACACTGAAAATCTTAATCTCCCGCTTTATATTAAACAAACTGTCAACACGGGCTTTTGCGCTGCACAGAGATGCTGCGCTGCCTATGACTTTGAAAGTGAGTTGAGAGCGGTTGAGAGTCAGTCTCATGCGGACTGACCAATGAAGAGAGGGCCTCAAGTTAAGACCCTTTCCTCATTTGTCAGTCCGCATGAGGTGGGTCAAATGTTACGCCGAGCGGGTTACGTCAGGCGTTGCTACAACAGAAAAAAAATCTGACATGGAGAAGCTAAGTGGGAGCGCGAAGCGGAAATTAAAAAAGGAAAAGGACATCAGAAACGCAGAAAATTTAAAGTATATACCTAAAATAGGTAATTTCTTCACTCCTGTTAATGTTGCCGACAGTTCTGTTAAGTCCGCTTCCGTCAACGACGAGGACAACTCAGCTAGCCAGGACTTTTCTACACTGCCAGCTTACGTTTACAGCCCGGAGAGCGAAGAGCCAGCAGCAACTTCAAGAAACAACCCAGAGGCAGTGAGTCTGATCGTAGAGGGAAGCGGTGATGGCGGGTCTCCAGTGTCTCTGCCGGCGCCGCCGCCACCTGAGCCGCTTGTCGAGTCTGGGAGCAGCCCCTGCATCTCAACGCCTCTACTCCCTGGGGATCCTGCACTGTGGGGGGCCGTTACGGAGCGGCTCCGGGAAGAAGCGATTTACCGAGGGCCTGCAGCTTTCCAGAACCGGGCCGCCAAGTATCCTGCATTGGTAAGGGAGTCCAGACTTGGAAGTAACAGGACACGCTCCCTCACGATTTGCTTCACTGCCGGCTCCCAAACAATCAAATTGTGCCAAGGGAATGGCTTCTTTACTCGCCATCAACTGGATCAGTTTATTGTTATGCCTGCAAACTTCTGTCATCCCAAAAGCACGCATTTATCATCGGATTCTGTGATTGGAAACATCCAGAGAGGGTTAGTGATCACGAAAAGAGTGCAGAACATAGACAAAACATGCTGTCTTTATTGCACAGATCTAAATATGCATGCAGAGTGGGCGCTTCTCTTGCCCGACAGTGTGAGTCAGAACAGCAGTACTGGAAAGAAGTCCTCAGACGTGTGGTAGCTGTTATTAAATTTTTGGGAGCGAGAGGACTGCCATTTCGAGGCAACAACGAACTGCTGGGCTCTGCGCACAATGGGAACTATTTGGGACTGCTTGAATTGATAGCGGAGTTTGACCCCTTTTTAAAGGAGCATATCGAGAAACATGGCAATAAGGGTAGAGGTAAGCCATCTTACCTGTCATGATGACGACAGTGTCATCAACTGTGTGCGAAGAATTTATTTCTTTAATGGGTGAAAAAACTAAGCAAGTGATTGCAGAGGAAATCAAACATGCAAAATATTTCTCTGTAATCGTTGATTCAACACTAGATTTAGCACATGTAGATCAGCTAACATTTGTTTTTCATTTTGTCAGTGCAGATGGCAGAGTAGTGGAAAGATTCCTCGGGTTTGAGCCCATCCACAGCCACACAGGTGTCAGCCTAGCTGAATCTGTGATTGAAATGGTGCGTCACTTGGGGTTAGACTTGTTAGACTGTCGTGGCCAAAGTTACGATAATGCTAGCAACATGGCTGGCAAATACAGCGGGCTCCAGGCGCACTTGAAAAAACAAAACCCGCTAATTCATTATACACCGTGTGCTGCCCATTCTCTGAACCTCGTAGGTGTTAACTGTGTTGATAATTGCTGTGAGGAGGATAACTCTTTTTTTGAACTGCTGCAGTCTATGTATAGATTTTGTAGTGCATCAACACATCGCTGGAATACAGTTTTCAATAACAGCGAACATAACATTAAATACACTTTTAAATCCCTCAGCACCACCCGATGAAATTGCAGAGCAGACTCCACAAAAGCTCTCAAAGAAAATTACGGGGCAATTAGAGATATATTAGCCAAAATATCTTTAGACTGTGATGAGAAAACACAAACTAAACTCGAAGCTGCTGCATTGGTCACAAAACTTGATAAACTGGAGACGGTAATAATGACTATGCTGTGGGACCGGGTACTGCATAGATTTAAGGCAACAAGTGACCAGCTCCAAAAAAGTGATATGAAAGCAGTGAGCGCAAAAGGCCAAGAGCAGTAGCTAAATTCATATGTTGGCACTCTACGAGAACAGTTTTCAGAGCTCGAAGAATCAGCACGCGCGGTCAGTGTGACACAAAACTACCAGTTTGACACTAAACATGTGAGAAAAAAAAAGAGATTTGCAGATGAGTCTGCTAATGACAGCAAAGTAGATTTTAATGACAGCAGTCAGAAATTTAAAGTTGAAACATATTACGTCATCATTGACAGACTTTGTTCATGCCTATCCAAGTGCATAGAAGCCTACACACATGTGTGTGACCTCTTTGGGGTTTTGAGAGGGACTGTGATGATTGTGATGTGCGTGTAAGAGCTGCTAAGCTGAGCTCCACTTATCCAACAGATCTAGATAGTTCCTTGTCAGATGAACTTATTCAGTTCAAGCACTTTGTGCAGCATAAGACTTCACCTGTACAGCTGCTGCAAGCTCTTGACAGACATGGACTTAAGACAACATTTCCCAATGTTTATGTTGCACTAAGATGTTGTTTTTAACCTTACCTGTGTCTAACTGTGAGGGCGAGAGGTCATTTTCTGTTTTGAAACGGGTTACAAATGAGCTGAGGACCACAATGTCGCAGACACGGTTCTCTGCACTTTCTCTCTTAGCCATTGAACATGAACTTGTAAGTGGCCTTGATTTTGAAGATATTATACATCAGTTTGCACAGTCAAAGTCCAGAAAAAAGCCAGTATAAGATGCCAAATGAAAGCAAACATGCACTTCCTCATTATTTAGGATTAAAATTGTGTGTTTTGCCAGGTTTTGTAGTATTTATTTTTATCTTGTCTTCTAGAGAGAAATTGTGTCACAGACACGGCTCTGCACTTTCTATTTTATCTATTGGACATGAACTTGTTAGTGGCCTTGATTTTGAAGATGTTATACACCAGTTTGCACAGTCAAAGTCCAAAAAAAAAGCCATTGTAAGATGTGTTTGCCAAATGAAGGCATTTCAAATTCAAACATGCACTTTGTCATTATTTAGGACTAAAATTGTGTGTTTTGCCAGATTATGTAGCATTTATTTCTGTCTTGTCTTCTTCAGAGAAATTTACAGATTTCTAAATGTTTATGTAGCACTAAAATGTTTAACTGGTTAATTGTGCTGTGATATGTTACTGTTCTATTTTAAAAAAAGTTAAAATGAGCTTAGGATAAAAATGTTTATGAGCAGATAATAGTGATACTGCATTTTATTTATTTATTTTTTCCTTGAGGTGCCAG
Organism: Cyprinus carpio; assembly: GCF_018340385.1. Lineage (NCBI taxonomy): Eukaryota > Metazoa > Chordata > Actinopteri > Cypriniformes > Cyprinidae > Cyprinus > Cyprinus carpio. The sequence continues at coordinate 135,679 of NC_056586.1, read as the reverse complement.
CTTCATTAAAATGCTATAAATTGTTGTGGAGGGATAACTGGCAGATTTCAAATGGTTTGTGTTGGACTAATAACTTGATTGCCTTGTTGAATTCTGAGGAAACAGGGTCACCCTGTGTTGTCTGTGGTCTTCTGTTATAGCTCTATCAATTCAATACATTTCTATTGGGAATAAATGCTGTTAAATAAACAATGGTTTGAAAGTGGTTGCTTATTTATTCATTTTTGTGAAAATGGAGGATATTTCCCTCCCTCTCAATGTAGTGGGTCAATTTTACCAGATTATACAGATGCTGATGTGTTTTGTTTTCATAGCATCATATGTGAGCGAATGTCTTTGATAGGGGACATAGTAGTGCATTTGTAGTTCTATGACCATTTAAATATTTGTAAATCAAAATACACCTGATGACAGTTAGAATTTCAAGTATTGAGTATATTTACTGTATATTACAGTAATATATTCTGTATATGATCATATTATGGTGATCCTGGGGTTGTAATAATGGGGCCCTTGAATATTGTTGCCCAGGGTACAACAAAGTGTTAATCTGGCCCTGATTACAGCTACTCTTTCACCGCTTCTTGCGGCCTACCGTCTACAGCCTCTTGTAGCCTTTCTCTCAAGGACTATCGGTGCCTTTCTCTCAGAGGCTGGTTCAGCTCTATTTAGTCACCTTTAGAAGCTGCGGCCTGTCACTGCTTCTAAACACTGGCCACTACTGCTGTTGAACTTAGAGTTCAAACATCAGATATCAAGCTACTGGGAAGGTCATCCTCCGCATTTGAATCCTACATTAGACCTGAACCACAAACCATCTCAAAGAATATCAAGCTGTCCTCAAGGTAATCTATGTGCAATTACAGGTGGTGGTGCAATACCTTTTCATATTACTCCCAAAAACTCTATGGTTTACTGTGGCTTAACTTGGCCTGTCTTTCATGGTCTTCCCCTCTGTAACCCATCTCGTGGCATTTCCCACCGTGGTCTATCAACATGGCCTTCCTCCCTGTGCCTACTGAGGAATTTCATTCTGGGGCCTCTTGGCTTTTTCACTATGGCCCATCTGGGCATCTCCATCTGTGGCCTAGCTAGACCTTTTCTCCGTGGTCTTTGTGGCTTTTCTTCAAGGCCTATCGGGGCTGTTCCATCTTCCGTTCCCACTGTGGTCGTGGCCTCTATCACTGTCCGGCATTCTTAAATGCTTTTATAATCACTCTATGACTAATTAAATCTTATCTCTTTTTTGTCCATATATCATAGGATCTTGTAAGAAGTACTTTGTCTGGTGGGCATTTAATTTTCTTCTTTCTTTTGGGGTATGCTCCACCCTGCCCTCATCTTCGGCAGAAATAGCTGGAATCTACAATGTCTGATTTAAGCTACAGGTAGGGCCTACGCCAAAATAATTGTTCTTTGTATTGGTTTTGTAAATAAATACTCTTGCGTTTTATCTTCACCTCCTGAGTCTTTCTGGTAGAACACAAATTAAGATATTTTTGATGAAAAACGAAAGCTCTCTGACCCTCATTGTACAGCAAGGGTCCTACCACGTTCAAGGCACAGAAAGGTAGTAAGGCCATCGTTTAAATAGTCCATGTGACACCAGTGGATCAATCGTAATTTTTATGAAGCGACAAGGTTTTTTTTTTGTGCGTAAAGAAAACAAAAATTGACTTTATTTAACAATTTCCTCTCTTCCATTTTAACAATTTTAACAATGTCTTTACTACCATTCTGGGCCTTGAACATGGTAGTGGTGTTGCCATCTATGCAGGGTCAGACCTTTTTCCATTCCACAAAAAAAATCTTAATTTACATGTCAGTTATATTCTAACACTATGTGATGTGTAATCAATGGGTGGGGACCAACATCGTGGAGTATTTACAGAATGCAGAGACAAATGGAGCATCGTTGCACATTTTGTGCCTTGGAGACAAGACCAGGTGAATGTGCCAGACCTTTGCCATTGTTCCAGGCCACAATATTGAGACTCTTTGATAGAGTCTGACTTTCATTTTGTTTGGTTTAAAGTGTTTTAGTTGTTTGTTTGTTTTTTCTGCGTGTTAATTACACAAAGCAGTGTCCCCCTACATTGGAGTTTCTCCAGCATGCTATGTATCAGATTGATGGACATGAGTTCTGTTGAATCTCTAATTTTTTAGGACAACAGTTGTTTCAAATTTAATCATCCTTTAAAAGTCTGCTTCTGTTGCAGGGCTCCTTGTCTGTGGGGTGTCAGGGACCTGGCAAGCCCGGTCCCCGCCAATCCACAACGCTCACTTTCCCCTGAGTACTAATCACCCTCACCTGTTCACAATCAGCGGTCTCATCAAGGCACTATAAAGCACTCACCCGAAGATCAGTTCACCGTCAAGCCTCCAACAGGAACAGACCTCATGTTTCCATCCTCAGCCTGCCCTTCAGCCGAAGAAGCTCCATGACGTAACATATAAGTACTTTTGAGAACTAACCTCTGTGTCCCTTTGCTACTGTCTCCAGGATTCCTGAGAAACCTTCGTTCCCTGATTCCCGTTCGATCTCTGGTGTCTCGCATGTGCTGGGCAAGTGCGCTGTACCGATCTGATCCTATACCAAAATAAAGGACGAGCCTTAGTCAACCAGGATTGTGTGGCATTGACCTTTCGTCTCCGAACGTACTCACCTGAACCTCACCGCTCACGGAGTGATCGTCACAGAATCTGCACCTGATATATCCTGCTATATTCACCCTGCGCTAGTATTGTGAACAATAAACTTGGTGTTGAATTCACTCACCTCTGACTCATGTGCCTATCCTGACATGGGGGAGGTTGGGGTTTTAACATTTGTGTTCAAATCTTGTATACAACAGTATTAAAAAAACAAAATGTAATTAAAATAAACTATTAAATGAAATTAAAAACACATTTACAGTGGTCTGTTTTATTGTATTACAGAGCAACAATAATTTTATATTTATTTTATGACAACCCAGCACAGGAGTAAAACTTAACCCAGCAAGAAAGTTAATTTTACCCACTGGTTAAGTCAAATGAATGACCCAGTAATCTGGGTTAAATGGTAAAACCCAACATTTGGGTCAAACCAATCCAGCATATGTTCTGTCCAATAGTGACCCAGCAGTGGAGTTAAGGTTATTCTTTTTTTTTTTTTTAACCCAGCAGTTTTTAGAGTGTACAGTTTGTCCTACAAATGTGAGTCTAAAGTCTAAATTGAGCATACACATGCAAACACAGATCTGTATGCATACGTACTCATACAGATGAACATACACACACTCTCGAAACCTAGGTTTGTTATGTAAATCACTTTTTTTTTTTCGACTTGGAATTAAGTTGGTTCAATATAAATTAAATAATAATAATAAAAAAGATGTAGTAAACTTGCCAATTTTGCCATGTTTCTGTAGCTTAACTTGCTTGGGGTAGTTTCAGTGTAGTGAAGCTTCATTTAATGTAGAGTAACTGCTAGCTTAGCTAACTTTATTTTCCAAGTAACTTGCCCAACACTGTCTAGTGGGCAGTCAGTTTTGTGGTTTTAACATTATCACAAGGACATAAAAGATCACAATGTCTGATTGACTGGAAAAGTAGATTGTGGACGTCTTCAAGATTTAAGATTTATGTGAACACACCATTAACAGATGTTCTGATTAGCAATTATTTTGCCAATTTGCACTGCATTTTTGCTTTCAGTGTTTGAAAATTATTAGAAAATTAAATTTACAGTAGCAATAATAAACTTCAGTGCACTCATTGATTATCATACCTGTCAACCCTCCCGTTTTACCCGGGATTCTCCCGTATTTTACCATTCTATCCCACTATCATCCCGTTTAAATATTTTCCTGTATTTCTCCCGTATTTTTAATATTTCTATAAAAAAAATGCCACTGGGCGTATTTAATGTTTGCTATATTCGCCTCCGGTAAAACTCCCATAATTTGTATGGCCCAAACTTCTTTACATGAATAATCACGACAACAAATTCCAAGGTTACCCAGTTGCCAGATCTAGTATGAAACACATCCTTCTCACACAATTGACACATACAAGTTTCAAACCATTTGTTTCCTCAACTTGGCAACCTACAACAGTGACGAGTACCGCGGGAAGGAAAGGATAGAAACGGGACAGGAGCAGAAGACTCAGGTGGTGCTCCGGTGAAAAACATCAACAAATACACATGAAAATTGAGATATAGCTTACACATAAAAAGGCTATTGTTTAATTGATTAAATATGAGCGCTGCAAGTTGCAAAATCAGGTGCTGCGCTGCGATATTCCTGATGAAAAGCGAAAGAATGAAGAGAGAATGAATTAGCATTTTTCAATAAGTCCTTCTATTTTTTATTTTAGTCCAAAGCCAAAAAATAAACATAATTAAACAATAAAAACACGCAGTAAAAAAAAATAATTGAAAATAATTGTTTAAATTAATACAATAAATTAATATAATAATAATATAATATAATAATTTATACTTTTGCCCCATCCCCGTCTCCTGTATTTTGGGACCCAAATGTTGACAGGTATATTGATTATGCTTATGCCATATAATCTTGCTGTGGTTGGAATCTGTACCAGAGCCTCTTATATCTGTCATGATGTTATGATGCATGTTTGCCTTTGGTAATTAAGAGAGGATTTGGATGAACCCTCTTGCCTTATGATTAAACAAAGACCGCCAAGAAGAAATCTCACCAGCCATGACCGTGGCTTGTGAACAAAGAATCAGATTTTTGTATTTGTAAAACTTAACGTCATCGTTCCTGTGTGGTGCCTGGAAGGGTCTGCAGAAATCTCAGACTGCGTCAAACAAATATGCTGATATTCAACAAACACATTGCTGCTCGCTTTCTACAAATTACAGAATCTTTCAGCATCCCTTATTGTTTACTATTTAGACACAATATGCACCGTTTCATGACTATTGATTAGACCCCCTGCAACAGAATCACCTTCTTGGTACAAATATTAAGATAAAATCACCAGTGGTTATTTGGTGTTAAAGGAATGAGTTTAGTCTGAACATTGTGGACTGATGCTGTTTTCCTGGATTGGTCCCAAATGCCCTCTGTTCCCATTATGAACAGTCTCTTTGCCAGCACACACAACATTAACCAGACACACCAGAGCAACACTGACAAATGCCAGTCACCACAAGAACTGCTCCACAGCAAAAGCTTTATATTTGATTGTCAGAGGCAGGCTGTTCAACTCCTGGGAAAGGTTTTCTTTTTTTTGTGTGTGTGTCTGCTCTTTTACAGCTTCACTCATATTCACTCTTGTGTTTCTAATACTTGAGGGTTCTGTTCTGATTCCCCTGAATTAAATTTTATTCCATTACGAGGCTCTGATGAGCAGCACAGTTAATGATGCAGTTTAAGTTATATTGCACTCTTAAGAGTGTGAATGCATGTAACATGCAGTACACATGCAATATTTAATATCTGGATTGGAATTTGACCATCTGGATTTCATTTTAATGTATCCCATTATATCCCAATTCAGCATAGCTGCTCTAGGTTAGATGAATCCAAAGTTTCCTCTAACAAGAATCACTTGTTAGAGCAAGAAAGTAAGAGAGTGTAAAAACAAAGGAAAGCATTACTTGAAGACACAGACAGACAGACAGACAGACACACACACACACACACACACACACACACACACAGACACCAAATTAAAAAACAAAAACAAACAAACAAAAAAAAAAACACTTTCACTGAGGACTTTTTTTCTGTGAGAAATTTTTCTAATTAGACACTTTAAGATCAAACTGATTTTTAAGTCAGTAGTCAATGAACTGCACTGCAGGCAACACGTTTTGCCAAAGTGTACAGGTGCATCTCAATAAATTAGAATGTCATGGAAAAGTTCATTTCAGTACTTCAACTCAAATTGTGAAACTTTTTTTTTTTATTGGTCTCATGAAGTATTCTAATTTCTTGAGATTGTGAATTGGTGGGTTTTTGTTAAATGTGAGCCAAAATCATCACAATTAAAAGACTTAAACTACTTCAGTCAGTGTGCACTGAATTTATTTAATACAAAAGTTTTACAATTTGGGTTGAATTACTGAAATAAATGAACTTTTCCACAACATTCTAATTTATTGAGATGCACCTGTACGTACCAAGAGTAGACAGCAAAAAATAAAAATAGCCTCCCTGCATTCTAGGTTGCACAACTTTAAATTCAACACAACATCTTAAATATGTGGCACTCATGGCACATGATACTTACACACTGAAGGACATTCAACAGCATATGTACATAAAAAAGTGACACAGCCCATACAACGTGACACTGTCACACAAGAGACATGTTTAACTGCTCTATTTATTGCAAATGATTTTATGGATTATAGAGTTTTAACTGGCTTACATGTTTTCTTAAAGGGGTCATATGATGTGATTTCAATTTTTCTTTTCTCTTTGGAGTGTTACAAGCTCTTGGTGCATGAAGAAGATCTGTAAAGTTGCAAAGACTAAAGTCTCAAATCCAAAGATATATTCTTTATAAAAGTTAAGACTCTGCCATGCCCCCTAAAACGGCTCGTTCTAACATGCCCCTACATATCTATGTCACTATGTGTTAATATTTGTGTAATGCCGCCCAATGTTCACGCAAATAAAGAAGGCGTGTGTTGTGTATTGCATTTCAAGTGTTGTACATTGTGTCCTTACGACACCCCGTACTGATACTCTGTTTGTAGTATGCATACTCAGTATGCACAAAACGTCATGTGTATACCTGTGATTGTGAATCAGTAAAGAAGTCGCGTTGTTCAAGGCTCGTGTTAGTGTTGTCGTTTAATGCCATACATACACATCTAATGGAGATGTAACAAAACTGGCGACGAGGATAAACAAGCGCACATCTTCCGCGACACTCAAAGAGGTAGTGTTGTTCAGTTGACCTCGGCTGCACGCGATTACATGCGTTCGTCGGAAGCTAACAGGCTAACCGCATGCAAAGCCAGTCATGCTGGGAGAATAGCGCAAATAAACAAAAAAATAAATAAAAAAATAACCGGAAATAGAAAAGAAGAGACGGCGACTGCACATCACAAGGCATTCTGGAGTCAGATACAAACGAGTGAGTAAAAAAAAAAAATACACTGATAAACAGACCAAAATGGCGGGTCTAGTGGGGCAAATCGGACCATATGATGAAACTGTCGAACAGTGGATCTCTTACACTGAGCGGTTTGATTATTTCGTCAAAGCTAATGGAATAAAAGATGAGGTTTTAGTACCAACATTCCTCAGTGTAATGGGCAGCAAGACATATAATCTACTGCGCAGCTTGATTAACCAAAACAAGCCTGGTGATTGCTTATTCAAGGACATGGTAGTACTGCTCCAAAAACATTATGCACCAAAACCCCTTATTATTGCTGAAGGATTTTGCTTTCATAAATGCAAACAGTTAGTGGGGGAATAGATTACACAATTTGTTGCCATTTCGCTGTGCCAAATTCGCAGTCGGAACACTGTGAATTTGGCACAGCGCTAAACGACACAATAAGGGACCGATTCGTCTGTGGACTGCGTAGTGTGGCAATTCAAAAACGACTTCTGTGTGAAAGTAATCTGACATTAGAGCGAGCAGTGGAAATCAGTGTATCCATGGAAATGGCTGCGAAAGAGGCGCAAGAGTTAAGTGTATCCATGAAAGTTCACAAAGTAGACAATGAGAAAATAAAACAGGATGGCAAGAAAGCATGTTACCGCTGTGGGAAGAGTGGTCATCAGGCACAGGACTGCTGGTTTAAAGACAAAGACTGCAGAAACTGCGGAAAAACAGGGCACATTGAACGTGCGTGTCAAAACAAAAAGCTGACCGTAAACGAGAAAGTAAACCCAACTAAGCATGCGGGACCAAGGAAAGGTTATGTCAGGAAAACTAAAAAGAAATATGTAAATCAAGTGGAACATACAGGGAAACAAGAGAATGAATCTGATGAAAATGAGCTCTCACATGTTATGTCTGTGTCTTCAAATTCTAATGGCTACTGGGTGATGCCACTGCTTGATGGAGAGGCCGTTCCGATGCAAGTGGACACAGGTGCAGCTGTATCGCTCGTGGCAGAGTCAACTTATCGGGGAAGTGGCCACACCTCCGTTCCAGGGAAGCGAACCTGACCCTGAAATCATACACAGGAGAGCTCGTACCTCTTTCAGGGATTGTGGACGTGACTGTTGAGCTGAATAAACAAAAGGTAAAATTACCACTGTATATTGTGAAAGGTGGTAGTCACACAGCTCTAATGGGTCGAGCATGGCTAGAGAAAATAAAGTTAAACTGGCAGGAAGTGCACTTGGTGGCGAAAGAACCTAGCAGTTTGGAAAACATCCTGAGGAAGCATTCAGAGGTGATTGGAGACGAACTGGGGAACATGAAGGATATAACGGTAAAGCTGGCCATTAAACCTGACAGTAAACCTAAGTGCCTAAAAGCGCGCCCTGTTCCTTATGCGATAAGGCCAAAGGTGGAAACAGAACTAGATCGCCTGGAGAAAACTGGAGTACTCAAGAAAGTGAGTGTTAGTGACTGGGCTACACCCATTGTTCCTGTTGTAAAAAAAGATGGAACAGTCCGAATTTGTGGCAATTTCAAGGTTACTGTTAACCCTGTTTTGACTGTGGAACAGTACCCCTTGCCGTTAATCGAAGATCTTTTTGCTGGATTATCAGGCGGCCAGAAATTCAGTAAAATAGACTTATGTCACGCTTACCTTCAAATGCAGGTAGATCCTGTTTCCCAATAGCTGTTGACCATCATGACGCACAAAGGCCTATATAGATATCAGCGTCTACCTTTTGGGATAACTTCGGCTCCAGCGTTGTTTCAGCATGCCATGGACCAGATCCTGAGTGGATTGTATGGCATACAGTGTTACCTCGATGACCTGTTAATCACAGGAAAAGATGATGAGGATCATCTCAGAAACTTGAATACAACACTGCAGCGGCTGAAGGAGTATGGTCTCCGGGTAAAAAAAGACAAATGTGAATTCTTCCAACCCACCATCGAATATCTTGGGCACATAATTGACAGCGCTGGTCTCCACACAGCATCATCAAAGGTAAAAGCTATTGTGGATGCACCATCTCCTAAGAACGTAATCCAGCTGAGATCATTCTTAGGGCTGTTAACGTACTATGCAAAGTTCATGCCAAACCTGGCCAGCAGGCTTCGTCCCTTACATGAACTGCTGAACAAGTCCAAACAATGGAAATGGTCCAACAGATGTGAGAAGGCATTCAAGGATGTGAAATGTACGTTGACACAATCCAAGGTCCTCACGCATTACAATCCTTCACTACCGATACAGCTAGCATGTGATGGTTCACCGTATGGTGTCAGCGCAGTACTTTCACACGTTATGCCATCCATTGTAGAAAGGCCAATCGCCTTTGCGTCAAGGACCCTGAACTCAGCAGAGAGCAATTACGCTCAAATTGAATGAGAAGCCTTGGCAATCGTATTTGGTGTCAAGAAATTTCACCAATTCTTGTTTGGCCGCAGATTTACTCTACTTACAGACCACAGACCACTTACCTCTATTTTCGGTTCTCAAACAGGCATTCCCTCATTGGCGGTAAACCGCATGCAGCGCTGGGCTCTGTTGTTGTCGGCACATCAGTATGACATCAAGTACAGGAGATCCGAGCAGCACTGTAACGCAGATGGACTGTCCAGGTTGCCTCTGCCAGACACACCACCAGAAGGCAGTCAAGCTGACATTTTTTATTTTCAGGAAGTGCAGAGTGCGCCTGTCACTGCTGCTCAAGTGAAACGATTCACAAGAACTGACCCTGTTTTGTCAGAAGTTCTGGCCTGGATCTCTCATGGTAAGAGAGGAGAGATGGTGGACAACTTAAAACCATATCTGATTCGGCAAAATGAGCTCACAGTACAAGCGGGCTGTCTACTTTGGGGTTATCCTGTCATTATACCCCCACCCCTGAGAAACCTTTTGTTGAAAGAACTTCATGCAGGCCACGCAGAAGTTGTGAGGATGAAAGAGATGGCTCGCAGCTACTTCTGGTGGCCTGGCATAGATGCAGAGATCGAAGAGGAAGCAAGGGGTAGTCCAGATTGCCAGAATGTGAGAAACATGACTCAGATTGCTCCCCTGCACCCATGGGATTTCCCAGAGGAGCCATGGCAAACAATACATATTGACTTTGCAGGTCCAATGGAGAGTCACATGTTCCTGGTGATTGTCGACGCTCACAGCAAATGGCCAGAAGTAGCGGTTATGAACAGTACATCTTCTGAGAAAACCATCGAAGAGCTTAGATCTGTGTTCAGTTGTTTTGGGATACCACAGCAGCTTGTAAGCGATAATGGCCTCCAACTGGTGTCTGAAGAGTTTCAGTCCTTTCTGCGTGTGAATGGGATTCAACACATCAGATCTGCGCCTTATCACCCATCCACCAATGGCCTAGCTGAACGATTTGTTCAGACTCTGAAGAAGGCTCTGAAGACATCGCAGGGTAAGGGTTCCTTGAACTAGCAATTAAACACTTTTCTGTTGTCTTACAGGAATACACCACATGCAGTCACTAAAGTCTCTCCAGCTACAGCACTTCTGAAACGACAACTACGCAGCAGACTGGACCTTCTGAGACCAACAGGAACCAAGCAGATTGTCTTATTACAACAGCAAATGCAGGTGGAGGGTCAATGTAAGGCAAAGTTTAGGAATTTCAACAGAGGTGACTGCGTACTTGCTCATAATTATGGAAAGGGAGAAAAATGGGTACTCTCAACCATACTTGCACAAACTGGTCCTGTTTCGTACATTGTTGAAACTAAAGATAATCAGACATGGAGAAGACATGTTGACCAGTTATTGTCTGCAGCAACCTCCGGCGATGACTCCCGTGATTTGGAGGCCCAAGTTCAACAACAGCACCTCGCATCTCACATTAACCATGGTGAGGATGTGGTACCAGAAATCTCGCACACACCACCTTCTAATGAACCATGGGTAAGCGCTTCTTCTGAGCATACATCTTCTATACCAGCTACCCCAGTGACTGTTCCAGACACTCTAGTAAAAACACCACCTGTGTCTCCTCTTCATTGTTATCTGACTAGAGTGCGGAAACCACCACAAAGACTCGATCTCTAGTTAGTGGCTAACCCACGTTGTTGGGGCAGAATAATCCCCAGGGTTCAGCCAGGGAAATGAGGCAGTCTACCCTCTTTCCTAGAAGTTATGTGCATATATATAGTCAAAAGTGTTTATTTTGTTAATGTTCTTAAAAAAATAAAATAAAAAAATACCATATGATGTTGAAAGTGTTTAGTTGCAGGGGTTGATGTTGAAAGTAAAAGGGGAGGAGTATGTTGTGTATTGCATTTCAAGTGTTGTACATTTTGTCCTTACGACACCCCGTACTGATACTCTGTTTGTAGTACGCATACTCAGTATGCACAAAACGTCATGTGTATACCTGTGATTGTGAATCAGTAAAGAAGTTGCGTTGTTCAAGGCTCGTGTCAGTGTTGTCGTTTAATGCCGTACATACACATCATATGGAGATGTAACAGCGTGGTTTCAGTAACTGCAGTTAGTGTTGATGCAGTCATGTCAGGGAGATGCTGTGTGTATCTAGACGAAAGCAAACGCACTTTATTTTGCCTTCCGAAAGTAGATGCATTTAGGAATCTTTAAGATTACTTACAACAGAACAGCTACGCACCATGGACGACCATTTCGTGAACCTAGGAGAGGAGTTAATTCTGACTTTGCTACGACAATCTGTCTCTACTGAATCAGCTACTGTATGTATGTTTTGTTATTAGTTTAAGTATTTGTTGTTGACTGTTCAAATTCGGAGTTTTGCGCATCGTGTGTGTGTGCGTATGTGTGTGTGACGTGTGAGTGAGAGAGACAGGGTCACACAGTGGTGTGAGCTATCTTAACTGTCCGTGGTTTGTGTACTTCAGATACATACAAGCTTCATCACTGTGTCTGTCACGCGACTCTGTTCCCCTTTCGGGCTTGAACTGATGGTAAAACTAAGGACATTATTAACTGTCTTTACATTTTATTTAAGTTGAAGCTCGCGATTATGGAAAGGGGCGTTACATTTCCGACAAAAGCTTGCGATGTTTGGCCAATCACAATGCACTGGGTCAGTTGGCCAATCAGAGCAGACTGCGCTTGTCAGAAGGAGGGACTTTGTAGAAAACAACCCGTTTGAGAGAGGCGGGGCATAGAGGACCAACAATGATGTACAGTATTTGAAAAATAGTGTTTTTTGAACATTAAAGCATGTCAACATATTCTGTTACACCAAATACACAAAATAATGATCTTTAAAAAAGCATCACATGACCCCTTTAAGTTCATTTTATTCCTCTTAACATTTTAGTGTGTATGTCTTTAAGAAATGTTTGGATGTGGCGTGTATTTGACCAGCCACATGACAATGAAGGAAATATTTCTATAAAGAGAGAAGCATGCCAAACAAACGGTCAGCCACTAAGTCACAAAACTTCCCTGGATTGTGGAGATACTTTCCTGTGGACTCACCTTTCCAGACACAATTGCAATAAATTGGATTGTCACTTCTGTTGGACTGTATATACACTGGTGGACACTAGTGGTGGGTAGAGCGAGGCTTTGTGAAACACTGAAACAGTTGAAGCAAATGTGCCGAAACTTCAAAACAATTCAACACCTGTCTCTACGGTGACTATTGCTCTGAAAAAGCATTGATGATGAATCAATCAAGCAAATTGATGGATTATAACACATATGCTGTGCTTATCATTTCACCATGTTGGTTGGGGGAGTGGTTAGTTTGCACGACTGGCATATTGTCAGAACCTGTCAGTTTAGGTTCAAATCCCAGGTGAAACATCTATATAATTATGCCAAATATTTAGAAGTTGTGTTTTTATTGTTCTGTTCTTGTAATGTGTAGTAACATCTCTCTGACAACTGAATGAACTCTTTGTGAATATGTTAGTTTGGTCATGAAAAAATTAACATTAATAAAAGACATCAAGCTACAATATCTGACATTTTTTACTTATGAAGATTTTTATACAAATATATTAATTGTTCTGCTGCATAACTCCACTTTTATACTTTGCGGGTGTTAGGTTAAGACAGATGTGCGATTGTCTGGTTTGTTCCTGACCTTGTTGATCAAAAGCAGATTCGGGTCTCTAAAGACTTGTGAAACGCCCTGATGCTTTGATTCGCCTTAGTCACGTGACATGGGTGTTTCAAATCACACTTCGGACCAGTGTTTTGAAACATCTGCACTTTGGGATCTCGACACGGTGTCAAAACATCAGTTTTGCGTCAGCCATCCCTAGACACTCACATTGGGACATTTTAGCAAACTAGGACTCTCTGACTATTTTAGGGTATGGTGCAATGGACTGTATGCTTTTAACAGCCTGAGTTTACCTGGGTTTATTGGTGCTGTTTTAAAGTCTTGTGTTAATATTCAGAATCAGAATTAGCTTTATTCGCCAGGTGTGCGCAAACACACAAGGAATTTATCTGGGTGTTTTTTTTTTTTTTAGGTGCTCCTGGTACATACATACATGCATACATACACATCTGACATGAGAACAGAATAAAATAATAATAATAATAATACAATTAGTAAGACTTAGCAATAAATAATGTGTATGAATCTGGAACAGTAGATTGATTTATGTACAGATTTGTGCAACTTTACTCTATATAGAACTGTATAAATAAAGAGATATGCATATGTATTTACGGAATACTTGAGAAAGGCAATCATTTAAGATGTAGAATGATTTACGGAAATGAATTACAGAACATAGGTAATGATTCAAATGTTAGCTGTTTAAACTGGAGATGACATGGGAGAAAAAAACTAGTTTTTATGCCTAGATGTTCTAGTGTGCATGCAGAGATCTGTAGCGTCTGCCTGAGGGGAGAAGTGCAAACAGGTTGTGTCCGGGGTGAGAGGGGTCTTTGATGATGTTACCTGCCCATTTCTTCACTCTGGAATCCTGAAGACTGGGCAGGTGCACACCAATGATCCTTTCTGCTGCCCTAACAGTCCATTGCAGTCTTCTTAAATCTGATTTGCTGGCTGACCCAAACCAGACAGTTATAGAAGAGCACAGAACTGACTCAATAATAGCCAGGTAAAACTTTGTCATCTGTGCCTGTGGCAGGTTTACCTTTTTCAACTGACGAAGGAAGTACAACCTCTGCTGGGCCTTTTTCACAATGGAGTCAATGTGAATGTCCCACTTCAGGTCCTGAGAGATGGTTGTGCCCAGGAACCTGAATGACTCCACTGCAGCCACAGTGCTGTCCATGATGGTGAGTGGGGGGAGAGCAGGGGGGTTTCTCCTGAAGTCCATGATCATCTCCACAGTTTTGAGCGTGTTCAGCTCCAGGTTGTTGCGACTGCACCAGACAGACAACTCTTTAACCTCCTGTCTGTAAGCAGACTCGTTGCCATCCTGGATGAGGCTGATGACTGTGGTGTCGTCTGCAAACTTCAGGAGCTTGACGGAGGGGTCTTTAGAGGTGCAGTCATTTGTGTAGAGGGAGAAGAGCAGTGGGAAAAGAACACAGCCCTGAGGAGCTCCAGTGCTGATGGAGCGGGTGTTGGATTTGAGTTTTCCAAGCCTCACTAGCTGCTGCCTTTCTGTCAGGAAGCTGTTGATCCACTGACAGATAGAGATGGGTACAGAGAGCTGTGTGAATTTATTCTGAAGGGTGTCCGGGATGATGGTGTTGAAAGTGGAGCTGAAGTCCACAAACAAGATCCTTGCATAAGTCCCTGGTTTGTCCAGATGTTGGAGGGTGTAGTGCAATCCCATATTGACTGCATCATCCACAGACCTGTTTGCTCTGTAAGCAAACTGCAGGGGGTCCAGCAAGGGTCCAGTAATGTCCTTCAAGTAGCCCAGCACCAGTCTCTCGAATGACTTCATGACCACAGATGTTAAAGCAACGGGTCTGTAGTCATTAAGTCCTGTGTTTTTTGGTTTCTTGGGTACAGGGATGATGGTGGAGCATTTAAAGCAGGAGGGGACTTCACACAGCTTCAGGGATCTGCTGAAGATCAGTATGAAGAAGACAGCACAGGGTTTGAGGCAGGCTGGAGAGACACCGTCTGGGCCTTTGGCTTTCCTTATCTTCTGCTCCCTAAAGACTTTGCATACATCCTCTTCACAGATCTTGAATACAGGCTGAGAAACAATGGGGGGAGGGAGGGGGAGGGTGTTGATGGCTGTGCTGTGAGACGGTCAGAGCGGGTGTGGGTTGTCAGACCAAGCTTTTGCTTTTCAAACCTGCAATAAAACTTGTTCAGGTCTTCAGCCAGGTGTTGATTGGATTCAGTGCTTTCAGGCCATTCCACACTGATGTAGAGTCATTACTTGAAAGCTGTTGTTTTAGCTTTTCATTGTAATTTAACTTTTCCACTCTTATATCCCTATTCAGTGTGTATTTGGCCTGTTTGTACAAGTCTTTGTCCCCACTCCTGTAAGCGTCCTCTTTGGCCTGGCAAAGCTGTTTCAGCTTTCCACTGAACCAAGGTTGTCGTTGTTAAAAGTTAAATAAGTCCTGGTGGGAACACACATGTCCTCACAGAAACTGATGTAGGATGCCACAGTGTCAGTAAGCTCATCCAGATCAGTAGCTGCAGCCTCAAAAACACTCCAGTCAGTAAGTTCAAAGCAGGCCTGTAAATCTTGCTCTGCTTCAGCAGTCCATCTCTTTACAGTTTTTACTACAGGCTTAGCAGATTTGAGTTGCTGCCTGTAGACTGGTAGAAGATGAACTAAACAGTGATCAGAGAGTCCCAGCGTTGCTAGGGGGACAGAGTGGTATGCATCCTTTAACACTAGAACTACCAATGCAGTAATTTTGACCATTTTTAAATTTTGAAATGTAATAACTTTGTTGAAATAAAACCCATATAACTATAATACCCTGACTTTTCCTAAATGTGTGTATACTTTTATTATAACATTGCTATTTTATTAAAATTACAAAACATGAAAGAGTTCTGATTATTTCTACCTTGAATGGCCAAAGCGGTCAAATCAACCGTTCACATTACAGATGGCGTATAATTTCAGCTTTTTTGACTTTTTCCCATGGTTGAAGATGCACGTCACTTTTGCATAGCAACTTTTGTTCTAGTTCTTTATATTCTATTGTAAAATTCCTGTATGTAAAAAAGCCGGGTGAACACCTCCAATTCGACAAGTGCTGTCATTCAATTTGCCACAGTTCCAGGTATGTTAGGCTGGAAGACTAAAGCCTGGCTGTTATCAAAAATAGGCTACTTCAGTGTTATGACAAAATAGCCATAATAATAACAATAATAATAATATTAATAATAATAATGGCAATTATTATTTTGATGCTATAGTGTAATGCTATATCTAATGCGTATAGGCAAATTTTAGCCCCAACAAGACTATTATTGTGAAATAAAACAAATTAGACTTTTTTTCTTTTCTTTTTTTAGCGACAGTGACGATGTTTATTATTACCTATACTACCATAACAGATCCATTTATTCATGTATCATGATTCCAGTGGTGGCTGCATAGAAATGTTTGCCATTCATGTGATCCAAACATTTCCAATAACTCCAGAGCGCTGTAAAGTACAAAAGTAAAAATGTGTTGAAAAAAGATGTCAAGTCAAGTCAAATCTGCTTCATTGTCAATTCTTCCACATGTACAGTACATACATACAGAGAATTGAAATTGCGTTACTCTCAGACCCATGGTGCATACAGATAACACCAACAGTAGAGCCAAAAAATCCAGATAGATACAGATAAAATATAAAATACAACTATACAAATAAGGGCATGAAAAAAAATAATAAAAATAAAAATAAAGTTAAATAAAGCAGCGCAAGGCACATGGCAGATAGAGTGCAAATCAGTGAAGTGAACAAACAGTGCAGATAAAAAGATTGTAGTGCAAAAAAGCTTATTCAGTCTGATTAAAGTGACAAAGGCTCAGAAAGCAGTTCTTTTATTTAAACTGACTGAAGAGGTAGTAGAATGACGTCAGTTCTATGCTGAATGTAATCACTTCTGAAATTCAGTTCTATGCTGAATGTAATCACTTCCGAAATTCACATTCAAAAATGTTTTATCTACAGAAATATTCTGCTTCAGGTTATATTGGTTGGCATATAGACTTTCAAATACAACATTTTCACTGTGGTGAAAAACTTTTGCTCTCCCACTTGCCGGACACAAAGGGAGGCACGCACATTCGGGAGCGGTCTATGTAGATAATTACATATTACAAAAAATACTGTATATTTTGGGTAATTATGTCATAAAATATGACAACAGACATACAAAGCTTCATTGCAAAACCTCAAAAGAAGCTTCAAATGTAAATATGATATTTCAAAAATGGCATTCAGTTCAGTCTAGTATGAACGGTCAGAATGACCGCTATGGCCCATTCTAGTAGTGATAGAATTCCGGTAGTTCTAGTGTTAAAAACAGTGTAGCACTGGTCCAGTGTATTGTCTGGGATTGCTCTGTTCAGCCAGGTTTCTGTGAAGCAGAGCGCAGCAGAGTTTAAAAAGTCCTTGTTTGTGCTTGTGAGGAGTCGCAGTTCGTCTGATTTATTTGCTAGGGAGTGGAGATTCGCGAGATGAATACTCAGCAGCGGCGTCCTAAATCCATGCTGTCGGAATTTAACAAGCGTGCTGGCGTGCTTCCCTCATTTGCGTCACCTGGAGCACTTGTATAGGAACGCAGCTCCTCCGACTAAAATGTCCAGTAAAACATATGAATGCTCAAATGTCGCATTCTTGCTCTGATAGGAAGGGTCTCATCTTCCTAATGTTGTATAAGGCAAATCTGCAGGACCGGGTCATTGTAGCAATATGGTCTGTGAAGCTTAACTGATGATCCATCACAACTCCTAGGTTTCTGGCTGTCCTGGCTGTCCTGGAAGGAGTTATGGTTGACAAACCTAGCTGTATAGAGTAGTTGTGATGAAACAATGAGTTAGCTGGAACCACCAGCAGTTCTGTCTTAGTAAGGCTGAGGTGATGGTCATTCATCCAGCTAGAAATGTCACTCAGACAGGCTGCAATGCGAGCAGCTACCGTCAAATTATCTGGTGGA
Source organism: Cyprinus carpio (assembly GCF_018340385.1). NCBI lineage: Eukaryota > Metazoa > Chordata > Actinopteri > Cypriniformes > Cyprinidae > Cyprinus > Cyprinus carpio. The sequence goes on along the minus strand of NC_056586.1, from coordinate 117,518 downwards.
ATGAGAAGTAGAGTTGAGTGTCATCAGCATAGCAGTGATAGGAAAAGCCATGCTTCTGAATGACAGATCCTAATGACGTCATGTAGATGGAGAAGAGAAATGGTCCAAGTACTGAGCCTTGAGGAACCCCAGTAGCAAGAAGTTGTGACTTAGAAACTTCACCCCTCCAAGTCACTGAAGGATCTATCTGAGAGGTAGGACTTAAACCACAGGAGGGCGTTTCCAGAGATGCTCATCTTTCTGAGGGTGGACAGTTGAATCTGGTGATTAACTGTCAAAAGCAGCAGACAGATCCAGCAAGATGAGTACAGAGGATTTGGAAGCTTCTCTTGCCACTCACAGGGCTTCAGTAACCGAGAGCAGGGCAGTCTCAGTTGAGTGGCCGCTTTGAAGCCAGATGGTTGCTGTCCAGGAGGTTGTTCTGTACAAGAAACATAGAGAGTTGGTTGAACACAACTCGCTCAAGTGTCTTTGCAATGAATGGAAGAAGGGATAACGGTCTGTAGTTTTCTAGAAGTGCTGGATTTAGAGATGGTTTCTTAAGCAGAGCCTTACCCGAGCCTGCTTAAATGCTGAGGGAAATGTACCAGAGTGAAGAGATGTGTTGATAATGTGAGTAGGTGAAGGTATGACTGAAGAAGAAATCACTTGAAGGAGGTGAGTGGGGATAGGATCAAGTGGACAAGTGAGAATGCCCTGCTCTCGGTTACTGAAGCCCTGCTACTGGCAAGAGCAGCTTTAAAATCCTCAGTACTCATTTTGCTGGACCTGTCTGCTGCTTTTGACACCGTTAATCACCAGATTCTCTTGTCCACCCTCAGAAAGATGGGCATGAGAAGAACCATGAGCCATGATCACTTTGGTAACAGAACACTCAAATAGAATCAGGGAATTAAAAAGAGCAGAGCGGTAACAGGAATATATCCACATCTTGACAACCAGCATCCAGTCCTAATAGAGTAGAAGAGGCCTCATGAGAAAGCAGTGCTCTCTCAACTGTCTGCTCCACAGGGCAGTTTGGGAGATCTGGTGAGAGAGTACCGAGAGTGGAGTACCAGTGGCCACCCTAAATCTCAAGCTCCCTAACACCAGCCATCAAGGAAGAGTGTCGACAACTAGTCGACAGTTATAATAATAATAATACATTTTATTTGAAGTGCCTTTCACAAAACTCAAGGTCACTTTACAACAAGTGTGAAATAATAAAAAGACAATAGTCAACATTACAAATAGAGCAGTGCAGTTACAAGGAATAAGCCATATTAAACAGGTGAGTCAATGTAGAGTCAATGTAACAGTAGTCGACACACCCTCCTCCTAGTCTCGGAAGGGGCAAATGATGATAAAGTGGGACGCAATAATCATACCACTTTTCTCTCACCACCATAGCCCAGGCTAGATAAAAAAGATCCTCTAGCACTTAAAAATCCTACCCTAAGAGGAGACACAGGTGAAAGGAGGGGACACAACATTGTAAGGTCTAATATTCTCACTTATGCGATAGTTTCAATGTGATACATGGGAAAAGCACATCAATGCTGTCTGGGTATTTGCGGCTCTGAAGCGAGATTCACAAGCCACACTCTAACAAGGCGGCTCAACCCATAAACTTGTTAGAATGTGGCTTGTGAATCTCGCTTCAGAGACGCAAATACCAGGACACTCAGGCACAAGAACAGTTTCTTCCCCCAGGCAATCTACCTCATGAACAGTTAAATGTTCTCCACTGATGCAATAAAAAATGTGCAATATCCGTATATTTATTTTTTACCCCTCCATCCAAGTACATCTCTGAATCTTACTCTATTCTATTCCATTATCATCTATAGCACAACTGTTCATACAATTTTTTTTTTCTATGTGTTGTTGTCTCCTGTGTACTGGAAGCTTATGTCACTAAAACAAATTCCTTGTATGCATAAGCATACTTGGCAATAAAGCTCTTTCTGATTCTGATATGAGATAGTGATCTCCACTCTACCTCTTCTACCCTTTTTCTCTCAGCTTACCACAGAGGAAGCATATTGATATATTTATCCTTGGATTAAGGACATAATTTCGGAGCAGGACATTCATAGTGTAAATCCACTCCATATCCATGAACAGCCCTTTCTAAATTTATATTTTTTTCATGAAAGAATGGAGAGCATAGCAGAAAATAAAAACTGCAGCGGTTTTCTTCTTTTTGCCTATATAATGTGACTGTTAGGGAAGTGCACAGTTCTCATACTCCAAAGAACTCTGGAGGGATGGATGAAAAGGTGGGGAGCTTTCTTCCGTCTGCCACCCATTTTCATTTGAAATAGCCTTGTACAGTAACAGTGGCCCTGCCCCCGGTGGGAAGAGAGGGTTGAGAGCAAAAAACGAATGTCCACTATTAACCTCTTAACACAAAAAAGACACCTTCAGTGCTTCGCTGCATCAGGAAATGATTATTCTTCCTTAAATGAGAAAAGAAGGAAAGTTAAAAGCGCTGCTAGGGCTTTGACTATTGTTTTTTTGTTTTTTACCTGAAATATCCTCCCCAAGATCCCTCATTTTTATGAGATTGATGCCTTGTGCTGCCGCGTACCTTGCCTACTAGTTTAGAAATAGCCTGGAATGGTTTTGAAGGCAAGGCACGAGTCTTCCACATGGATGCCAAACCAGGAGAGAGGTAGCTCGCAAGTTATTCCTCAAACTGGAGTATCCTTACATAAACATGTTCCACCAGCCCCTTAGAACAACTTGAAAGTGAAAGTGAAAGTCGTGACATTTGTCAAGTATGGTAACCCATACTCGAAATTGGTGCTCTGCATTTAACCCATCCAAGTGCACACACACAGCAGTGAGAAGTGAACACACCGTGAACACACACCCGGAGCAGTGGGCAGCTATATATCCAGCGCCCGGGGAGCAACTGGGGGTTCAGTGCCTTGCTCAAGGGCACTTCAGCCATGGGTATTGAGGGTGGAAGAGAGCGCTGTTCATTCACTCCCTCCCACCTACAACTCCGGCCAGCACCAAGACTCGAACCTGCGACCTTCTGGTTACAAGTCCAAATCTCTAACCATTAGGCCACAGCTGCCCTGGCAACTTGGCGCAGGGGTGGCAAAAAACACAAATATGTCCAGATATGTTTTTCTCCCACAACTTCATCAGCTTATTATGAAGTTTGGGGAGAATTGGAAGGCTTACGAGTGAGAAGCGTTACAACCCATGAGGGAACCACTGCTGGAAGTGCAAGTTAAAATCTCCACTTGAATATATGCGGGAGCAAGGGAGGAGGTGGGATCACTTGTTAATATGGCCTCAATTCCCATCACATCTAATTCCTCATAACTAGAGCAGACCAACAGCATGTACTCTTTGAGTTTGGAAGAGGCAGGCTTCCTGATCTGGCTTGAGTGCACTGGAGCTAGTGAATAGCTGCATTTTCACTGTCGGGCCAAAAGTAGGTGTGCCAGAGCCATTGTGTTTTCCACAGTGACTTCCGGGGCTTGATCGTGCCACATCCGCGTCTGGAGAGCCAGTCAGCGTCGCGGATCATTTCAGAAAGTTAAACAACTAACACCAGCATTAAAGACTCACTTTCTTCAGACAGCAGCAAGTGTTTGAAATAACTTCTGTTTGAGATCCAATGTGGATTATGATCACCATACAAGGCAGAAATATTTACAAGCGATGCAAAAGACTATTACACGTAAGCCATTAGTACTGTAAAATATGGTAATAATAGCCTACGACCGCTTGTAGAAAATCAGACGTCAGCTAGCTTCTATCACAATTGTGTATTTTATTTAGTAACATATTTTATCTGTCTCGTCTTGAGACTTTAGCTCTGTGTATGTCATAAAAAATATACTGTTTTTGTTCGGGAGCTCCCTCTGCTACTCAGGTTGTATTTTTTGATGGAAAGAATATAAAAATTATCATACTATCTAAATGTGATGTATACTGTGACTACAAATAAACAGAAACAGACTTGACTATGTGTCCTCTTTCTTTTGTGAAATAACGGTTCATACTGCTTTATTTCTAAATGACTAGTTTTTAATCCTGATAAATTCATTCATTATGATCAATGTATCAATTATTATTGTAAAACATCAATGCTTTTGGATTTAATCTTTAACAAAACATGCAAACAAATAAGCCGCCTTTATCATGTTTCATTTTCTGATCGGCTAGTTCCAGTGACTGACTGATTTACTAGTTTTCTGATAACTTCTCTTTGTTGGTGAAATGATGGGGTTTGCGTTATGTTGTTCCAGAGAGGCATGTAAAGGGTGGGTTTTAGTGAAGCGCTGCAGAGCTTCTGGCCTGATGGTGGAAACGCATCATGATTTGGGCTCGGTGGCTACAGGTCTGAGGCTATTAGCCCCACCCGGCCTGTTTAAAGCACTGGCTCGCATTGGCCCGACAGTGGAAAAGCAGCTATTGAGGCTGAAGAAAGGACCAAACCAGTCTCCAACTCCACAGCTTGCTCCACCTGCAAGCCCCCAAAACATAGATGCCAGACCTTCTATGAGGCAGCAGGACCCCGAACGGCGTGGTGCAGATGCATGGTTCTAGAGCTATCTAGATTGCACTGCGATAAATATCTACTTGGCTTAAAAGAATAGGTCAAAAGAATTTACTTACCCTCAAGTTGTTCCGAACCTGTATAAATTCTTTCTTTTGAACATTAAAGAAGTTATTTTGAAGAATATGGGCAAACAAACAATATATGGACCCCGATTGACTTCCATAGTATGGAGAAGAAAAAAAAAGAAAAAAAAAACCTTGGAAGTCAGTGGGGACCATCAAACTCTTTGGCTACCAACATGTTGTTGTTTTTATTCAGCAAAAGAGAAATTAATACAGGGTTTGAACTTGAGAGTGAGTGAACGATAACAGAATTTGCATTTTGGGTGAAACTATTCCTTTCGTCAACCTGTTAACTGTCGGTTCCACTTTTTGAGCATAGACCTGAAAATGACATTTTCCCAGCTTAAACTGTTATCAATTTTGAATGCTTTGGACCACAGACTTGAGGTTGGTCTCTTTTTTAAAGCAGATTTCCATTAATGGTTTGAGTGATCTGAAACATGCTTTTTCCATACTTTTCTCAATATTTATGAAATAGACATCACAATTCAGAAGTATTAAGGGGAGTATGGGCAGCATTTGATTTCAATTCAACCTCAAAAAAACACACATGCTACAAGAACCCTCCCCCTTGGACTTGCGTTTCACAATGCATCAAAAAGAGAATCTATTGTTTTTTTCTATATGTTTTTTCTCAATCAAAAAATAGAATGGATGTTACTCTTTTGAACACTCTCCATGAAAATGAATAAAGATTTTTACAGATTTTTTCATGATTTCATATGTGCATCACTATTTCAAAGTAAAGGTCAAAGACGCACTCTCTGACTCTGATGAGTACTCTTCTTGCATATAATAAATTACAGTTGCTCTGTAAAATATTACAGAAATCAGTCACCAAATATCAAAACTAGAATCTTTAAGCTTTCCAACGGTACATAGTTTGTCAAGATTACTTTAGGTTCAGGGGACTAAGATAATTACTGTTTTAAAAATTTATGTAATGGCAAGTGGGCCCATGACCCTTAAACAGATTAAGCACCACCTTTGGTGGGTCAGGAGGAATTAAACATTCAACAGATATTAAAACATCCTTTCATGTCTGTTTTACTGATGCTGCTGGTAAGTAGATTGCTGCCAATGCTGTTTGACATAGATGATGTTATAACAGTTGTGTTACAATGGATGGGAATGATGGGTCTGTTCCTCACACCCAGTTATGAAGCCTTTGAAGTTTTTTTATTTTTTGGAGTGTACTTTTTTATCTTGCTGTTATGCATTTTATATTTTTGAGTCTTAGGTTTGGTATTAAAAATATGCATATAAATAGTGTAATGTAACTAAAATTATACACAAAACTATACCCCAACATATCAAGTCATAAATGTTCCTATTTACCCATTTGATTGCAAAATGTCTCTCAATGAAAGCAGAGTAAAAAATAAAAATAAAATGTTAGGGTTAGGTTTTTTTTTTTTTTTTTAAATGTTTATAGAGATATATGTAAACTCTATTTGTTATACTTATATTTGTATATTACTACTACTACTAATAATAATAATAAAAGAAGGATAAAACTGATGTTGATGGTGTCTGACAAAAATAAATGCCTTTATTATTATGGGAATAAAAACATTGTTGTCATAATGCATAGAGGGTTTGAAAAAAAAAAAACATGAAATGTAGTAGTGCAGTTTGAAATGCGTCTTTAAATGCATTATTTAAATATATTGAGGCTGTGGTCATTTTGTGGTCAAAGTTCTTCTAATATAACTTAAGCACACTGAAAATGATAACAGAAATTTTTACAGAAATCTCCTTCCCACACAAGGGAGAGCGCAAAATGTTCATAAACCCAGTATACTTAGACCAGCCTAATCCTGTCAACCTTGCATCTCTGTGCCAGCAGTTTCATCTCTGCCTGGTCTGAGCTTTAAGATTATGTGTGCCATGTGATTGTTTCACAGAATGGGTTTTATGCTGTTTACCTGGCTCTGGCCTATGGAATAAGCGATCCGAGGAGGTTCTGTGCATGTTTCCTTGAAAAAAAAAAAAAAAAAAAAAATTGCATTTTGCCTACACTGTCCGTTCACATAGAGACGATCTGTGATGTTAAAACTACACATGACAAAATGAAGTTGTCAGGATATAGACAGTTATGAGACTGATTTGTCAATAATTTACTGGTGCCTGCATATTCAGGATCTGTGAAGGTCAGTGTGTTGTGGACGTGAGGAATTGTGGGGCAGATTCTCTCCTGTCCAATGGCCCAATCCTTTTTTGACCCCAGTAAAAGGGAAGACAATGTAAAAGTAGAGCCCTCCTGTGGTCCTTATTGGCTGGTGCAACTTTTTGGGTTATATTGTATCTTTTCACAAACTGGAACTGCATAGTGTCATGATAGGAAATGATAATTAATTTAGTGAGATTAACAAAAAAAAGGTGTTTATTAAATCTAAGGCAAGGTATTAACAAATAAAAACATAAATGAAAATAATGCTGCACATCAGCTAATATCCTAAAATAAATAAAAAAAAAAGAGTAAAGTTCAACACCTGAAGAGAAAAACAAAATTAAAATAACCACAAAACAAGCTCATAAACAGAATATAAATGAACTGATGTGAGCTAAATAATACCACTCTTGTCTTTGAGAGCTGCTTCCATAAACTGATTCTGCTATTTTTCCTGTTATCATCAAGCTTCTTTGACACAGTCTTGTATTTTATATAGTGCTATAGAATAAAGGGCGACTTGACAGGCCTGCAAAAGTGATTAAATTGAACTCTGCTCATTACAGAAGAAGTAAAATACGATATTTGGCTTCATATATGAATTATCTTATCGTGTCAGTGCTCTTTAATATTTTACCAACCTGTCGTTCCTTCTCCTGCCCTGTTTCTTTCTCTCCTTGTACTTCAGATGTTTGCTTCCACCCCAGGTTTTTGGCAGAACAGGAATAGACAAAAGTCTGATTGGCCAGACAGAAAAATAGCCCCTGCACTTGCATTGATAACAGCATGGAGAAGGGCATTGACCATGTTTGTGTCCAGCCAAGAGAAATTATGTCAACTCACAAAAGCCAGGGTTATCAGCAGCAGAAGTCTAGCCACCGCGTTAGGCGCAGTACAAGTGTTCTGGACCTTGAGAACCAGGTATAGAATCGCATGCTTCATATCAAGCGAGAGGTCAAGATGTGAGCAAGCACTCATTGCCTCTCTGCCAATCAATTAATGTTTTAGACAGCAGCAATGCTGACAGCACTCGGTTTATGTCATGGGGACTGTGGGAGAGACATACTGGGCCGCACATGAGCTGTCAATGGACAAAAACCTGCTTACTGATGTGAAGAAGTAGTGCAGGCGATTCCCTGTTACACGCGAGATCTTTGTTTTATGGAATAATCTATAACTCCTCCTTACTGATTCATGTTAGTGATTACATGAAAGGGTGGAAGGGGGTCAGGACAAGATATTAATTCTTCAGCTTCCATGTCTGTGCAGCTCTTTTGAACATCAGTTGAAATTATGACCTGACATAAAATGGTTTTGAAGCTGAAAGGCAAATTCGATAAAGTTCATTGGTTCTACCTATTGTGCGCTATAATTGGCAGCATATGAAAAACTGATAACATCTGCCAAGTGACTCAACATATGCTTGAGCTGATAATCTTGGCATGGATATACACCTGGTGGTTTTTGTAATTAAGACCCTACATAAAAACACCTGTGAAAATCCTGTTTTATCATGCAGAGCGCCAGGCTCCATCAAACGCAATTAATCTACTATTAATTTTTGCATTGATTCATGTTGTAGCTAATATTGAGCAATCATACCAAGAATCCGATCGACTTAGACTTCTTCTGATATGAGCCAAGTCATTCTCAAGGCAATCAAGTCTATAAGGATATATCATAAATGTTAAAATAAAAATTTGAAATGGGTTGAAATAACGCAATACTCTCTGATGGACATTTTTCTTATCCTGTCTGAAACTGGTTTTGAGTGAAGGGAAACACTGATGGAGTGATGTGGGAGAATGATGACTCCATCAACACCACATCAGAATGGATTGCATTTGCCGGCACAATCAAAAGAAAACATGATAACACACAGAAAAAGTGCTTAACAAAATTAAGCCTATCAGCCCCAGACTTTGCAATGGCACTTTATCAACTGTTTGAGGCCGGTTTTATACCATGTATTTGGCATCCACATATCTGATAGATAAATGATTCATTTCTGCATTCCTAACACTCTGTAGGGTTGCAATTTAAGGGTAGCTTAGTGAAAAAAAAAAAAAAAACAAAAAAAACAACAAATAGACAGAAGTTTTGCAAAACTGGTTCGAATGGAACAAACATCCCCAGGGTCACAGGTATGACCAGAATGCAACAGTTATGCTTCATTGTCATGTCTTTGTCTTGGAGAAACTAATGCTTAACCAAGCCCTTCAGCAGAACAATCTTAGCTGATAATATGAATACTTTGGGCTGGTGTTCAGTATCAAAGTCTGGTCTCATCGGAAGCAGAACAATGCTCATCGTGGTACTGTTTTAATAACAGACCAATTTCTCAAGCAATGCAAAGCGTAATGAAA
>NC_056586.1:107957-108296 GCF_018340385.1 Cyprinus carpio | reverse complement strand
TTTTTTTTTTTTGCTTATAAATGGAACATGATGACATTTACACACACTGTAAAAAAAATTACAGAATTAAAGAGTATTATTTTACTATAAATTACCGTAGTCAGAAATTTGTTGTGAAATCAATGCATTCTGGGTAATTTTCTTACAGATGACTGTGAATGAACAGAAGAATTATGCTAAATTCACAGTTATTTACTGCTCTGGTTTTTACTCTGAATTCACATTATAAATTGGTCTTTAATTCAATTCAATTCAAGTTTATTTGTATAGCGCTTTTGACGATACAAATCATTGCAAAGCAACTGTACAGAAAATTAAGTTTCTACAATATTTAGGAGT
>NC_056586.1:97041-107765 GCF_018340385.1 Cyprinus carpio | reverse complement strand
TTTTTGTGAGTGAGAGGAGGCACAGCATGCTCTGCTTACCAGGGACCGGGAATTAATACCAGATGTGACATCAAACCAACACTTACAACATAAACCAACAACACAAAATGCTAAAAGTGACACCAGTCAGTCTCTACTCTCGTCCTTCTCTGCAGATGTCCTTCACTGCTAAAAACATCATTACTACCACAACAATAATTAACAACTGTTCTGACTCTCTCCGCACACTTTTCAAAACTTTCTCTTTCGCCGTTAGTCTGCCTCCACCTATCCTTCAGAAAAATACAGACCGGTATTCCTTCTTCAATTTCGTTGCAAAAAGACATTGAGCGATGGTCGTGTTCACCAATTCTCTATGTTCTGTTATACCAGCCAGAACAACCTCCTAGGACAGGCAACCAATTGGACTTCAAAAAAGCGGCCCGCTCCTCAAATGGACTGCCCTACTTCTTACTGAAGCATGGCGGACTGGCAAAGGACAAGAGCAGGCTTAAATCCTCATTACTCATCTTGCTGGATTCTGTCCGCTGCCCTCGACACAGTTAACACCAAATTCTACTGCCACCTCAGGTAGAGGATGGGGCCATTGGGAACCGCACTCCTGTGGTTCAAGTCCTACCTATCCGATAGAATCCTTCAGGGTGTCGTGGAGGGTGGAAGTGAAGTTTCAAGTCACAACTTTCTGCTACTGGGGGTTCCTCAAGGCTCAGTGTTTGGACAATTCTCTTCTCCATCTACATGACGTCATTAGGATCTGTCATTCAGAAGCATGGCTTTTCCTATCACTGCTTTGCCAATGACACTTAACTCTACTTCTCATTCCAACCAGATGATCCAACGGTAGCAGCTCGCAATGCAGCCTGTCTGAGTGACATTTCAAGCTGGATGAATGACCATCATGTTCAGCTCAACCTTACTAAGACAGAACTGCTGGTGGTTCCAGCTAACCCGTAGTTAAATCACAACTACTCTGTACAGCTGGGTTCGTCAACCATGTAAGGTAAGAAGGTAAATCTCAAGGATTCAAGGATTCTAATCGTTTAATGTCATGTGCACAGTGAGGAAAACAAGTCTTCCCTGTACAATGAAATTCTTTCTTTGCTGTCCACATTAAATGCCAAGACAAGTGCAAACTATGTTAAAAAAAGATAACAGACATAAAAACAGACATACACATACATACAACAAACAATAAAGTATAGCTTATTTGTTTATTTATGTTGCAGAAGTAGAAATATAGATTATGTGTGTGGAAATATAGACTATGTACATCTGTTTGTGCAAGTGTGCGATTTTGACTTGTGCAAAACAATAGTATAGTAACATGTAGTAACAGTAACATGTTCACATGTAGCAGTAATATGTAGTATATCACTATGTGCAATATTGATACAAAAAAAAAGTCAACCTTCAAATAGTATGTTCAGTTATGCACTCAATACTTGGTGGGAATCCTTTTGCAGAAATGACTGCTTCAATCGGCGTGGCATGGAGGCAATCAGCCTGTGGCACTGCTGAGGTGTTATGGAGGCCCAGGATGCTTCGATAAGCGACCTTAAGCTCATCAGAGTGTTGGGTCTTGCGTCTCTCAACTTTCTCTTCACAATATCCCACAGATTCTCTATGGGGTTCAGGTCAGGAGAGTTGGCAGGCCAATTGAGCACAGTAATACCATGGTCAGTAAACCATTTACCAGTGGTTTTGGCACTGTGAGCAGGTGCCAGGTCGTGCTGAAAAAGCGAAATCTTCATCTCCATAAAGCTTTTCAGCAGATGGAAGCATGAAGTGCTCCAAAATCTCCTGATAGCTAGCTGCATTGACCCTGCCCTTGATAAAACACAGTGGACCAACACCAGCAGCTGACATGGCACCCCAGACCATCACTGACTGTGGGTACTTGACACTGGACTTCAGGCATTTTGGCATTTCCTTCTCCCCAGTCTTCCTCCAGACTCTGGCACCTTGATTTCCGAATGACATGCAAAATTTTGCTTTCATCCGAAAAAAAAGTACTTTGGACCACTGAGCAACAGTCCAGTGCTGCTTCTCTGTAGCCCAGGTCAGGCGCTTCTGCCGCTGTTTCTGGTTCAAAAGCACTGCTGCGCCTGTGCGCGGTGGCTCTGGATGTTTCTACTCCAGACTCAGTCCACTGCTTCCGCCCAGGTCCCCCAAGGTCTGGAATGGGTCCTTCTCCACAATCTTCCTCAGGGTCCGGTCACCTCTTCTCGTTGTGCAGCGTTTTTGCCACACTTTTTCCTTCCCACAGACTTCCCACTGGGGTGCCTTGATACAGCACTCTGGGAACAGCCTATTCGTTCAGAAATTTCTTTCTGTGTCTTACCCTCTAAGCTTGAGGGGTGTCAATGATGGCCTTCTGGACAGCAGTCAGGTCGACAGTCTTACCCATGATTGCGGTTTTGAGTAATGAACCAGGCTGGGACTGAGCAGCCTAGATGTCACATTTGTTTATGTGAATGCGAATATGCATCATTGTAACCCTTCCCACCTCAGACACACACCTGCCTGAAAGGCTGATGCTGAATGACGCCAGAGCCGGGTCGAGATGTTCTCATGTGTGAATTGCCGAATGAGTCACTTCACCATAGTTGGTCACGACACCATGACCCCTTTTTGAGAGCAAAAGTGTCTCCGCCTCGAGATTTAAATCCAATCTATTGTTTTCGGCGAGCGAGTAAACCACATGATTTTCACATCAGTATGAAGCGTGAATTCTAGCAAGAAGCAGCAGGCGCAGCAGCCGCCGAGTCGAAGCGACATGTTGCTCTAGTGTTTTATGACCTTATTTCAGTGACTTCAAAATTGTAGTTTTTCAGCGGTGGTCGCCTGCATAAGCTGTGCTAAGCCGCACCCGCCCCCGCATGTACAGGCAAGCCGTCATTATTGTAGCCTCAGCATGTACAAATTTCAGTGTTATTAGACTTTAGCCTCGAATCTAGTTACCACGGCGCCATTGCAAAGAGCCCACAAGTCCTTTGCCATTTGCCACTCACGTGTTTCTGACGCCAGCTCTCACGTCTCAGTGTTGAGTATTCACTTAGTCAGCCGTTCACGTGTTCGGGTCGTATCCGAACGCGGATCATCACAGACGAAGGCATGCAGACAGCACACACTCTGAGCGCGCCGCCAGGCAGGTTGTTACTGCACAAAGCCTTGAGGATATTAGCAGCGGATGCAAACCACGGGTAATAACCTCGGCGGCCCACCGTTTCATGCATTGCTTCATGATCAGTTAGCCGACGGCCGAGGTGAAAGCGCCAGTGACTCTCGCGAGCCGCATCAGCCGTATCCTTTGGTACCCCCACGACTATCGAGCCGCGAGCTCGAGAAAGATTTGCCAGCGTCGCCCGACGCAATACACAGACTAGTGATGACAGATATGCCTCAGGCGAGCGAGGGGCTTCGAAAACCTCCACTCGCAGCATATTTTTAGATTCATTGCACACCAACCGGAAATATTTCAGGTCTTTTTATTGTTTTTCAATCACTGATGATTTTGGCATACAGCTCATGAAAAACCCAAAATTCCTATCTCAAAAATTAGCATATTTCATCCCACCAATAAAAGAAAAGTCAAATTAATAAAAAAAAAAACAACCACCAAAAAAATATGTCCAGAAATGCACTAAATACTTGGTCGGGAATCCTTTTGCAGAAATGACTGCTTCAATGCGGCGTGCGGCATGGAGGCAATCAGCCTGTGGCACTGCTGAGGTGTTATGGAGGCCCAGGATGCTTCGAGCAGCAGCCTTAAGCTCATCCAGAGTGTTGGGTCTTGTGCCTCTCAAACTTTCTCTTCACAATATCCCCACAGATTCTCTATGGGGTTCAGGTCAGGAGAGCTGCAGGCCAATTGAGCACAGTAATACAATGGTCAGTAAAACCATTTACCAGTGGTTTTGGCACTGTGAGCAGGTGCCAGGTCGTGCTGAAAAACGAAATCTTCATCTCCATAAAAGTTTTTCAGCAGATGGAAGCATGAAGTGCTCCAAAATCTCCCTGATAGCTAGCTGCATTGACCTGCCCTTGATAAAACATACAGTGGACCAACACCAGCAGCTGACATGGCACCCCAGACCATCACTGACTGTGGGTACTTGCCACTGGACTTCAGGACATTTTGGCATTTCCTTTCTCCCCAGTCTTCCTCCAGACTCTGGCACCTTGATTTCCGAATGACATGCAAATTAGCTCTCATCAGAAAAGGAAATTACTTTGACCACTGAGCAACAGTCCAGTGGTGCTGCTTCTCTGTAGCACAGGTCAGGCGCTTCTGACGCTGGTTTCTTGGTTTCAGCAAGCACACGCCCTGTGCACGGTGGCTCCTGTGTGGAGGTCCTCTACTACCAGACATCAGTCCACTGCTTCAGCAGGTCCCACAAGGTAAATGAAATCGGTCCCATCTACACACAATAATCCGTCAAGGGGTCCCGTGGAATATTCACCCTACTTCCTCGTTGTTGCACGCGCCTGTTTTGCTGCCACCACTTTTCCTTCCCACAGACTCTCCACACTGAGGTGCTTTGATACAGCACTCTGGGAAACAGCCTCTATTACTTCAGGAATATTCATTTCTGTGTCCTTACCTTAATCGCTTGAGGGTGGTCAAATGATGGCGGCTGGACAGCAGTAAGGTCGGCAGTCTTTACCCATGATTGCGGTTTCGAGTATGTTGCAATAGAAGCGCTGGACGTTGTTTAGATAGCCTCAGGAATCTGTTCGCAGTGTGCCCGGCTTTAGCGTTAATTCGTTTGTATTCACCGATGCTTATAGTTTAATGTTAGCTCATTTTCGAAACCTTTATCCATGATTTCGCTAATTTGTTATAAGATTTTGGTGGGTTTTCATAAGCTGTATGCCAAAAATCAGCAGGATTAAAACATAAAAACCCATGATAATAGTATTTCAGTTGGTGGGCCAAGGAATCGTAAAATATATGACACTTTAATTATACATTTTCAGTATGATAGTATGAATGCTATTGTTCACCAATATGTGATCAACGCTAGAAGAAACCCAATTATTGAGAAATAGGCCTTCAAGCAAAGCACGCAGGTGTTCCAATACGACTTTAGCTAGTTACTTCTTTTCCAAACTATACTACTGGGGGGTGAATGTATAATAAAAGTGAGTCATCTTGTAATTTGTAATATAATGGCAATCTAAATGTTCTACTGTACTACTAGTAAGAGTGATAAATCACACTAACATAAATCAATGTACTTTCAACGCAGGGTTTGTCCGAGAAGCCTATAAACATTATACACTCTTGAAATGCTAACTGTATATGGATCGTTCATTTATATATTTCAACATGACCACATTTATACCCTGCAGTTTATGTGATCCAATAGACATGACTGTTGGTTATTTGCTAAAGCAGTAATATTGTTCAGTAATGTTTTACTATCTAAAATAACCTGCTTGCATTTTGAGATATATTTTACCATACGCATTTTATTCCTGTGATCAAAGCTAAATTTTCAGCATCATGACGAGCAGTCTTACTCCAAGTGTAAACAATATTACACTAATACAATATACCCCTCTCAAAAGCTTGCAGTCAGTATGTATAGAATTACTACTTTTTTTGTACCACAGCATCGGGTATAAATAAAACCATTAATATGATAAATGTTAGAAAACAAGTGATGTTCTTTTCACTTATCAAAAAAATTAGCAAACAATGCGGAGGACTCTAGTTTCGACAATGGGTAAAAGAATAATATCGCCTACTAAATTAATAATAATATTACTAAAATATTGATTTTTTTTTTGAGTAGCAAATCCTGAATATTAGAAGGCTTTCTGAAGGATCGTGGTGACTGGAGTACTGATGCTAAAAATTCAGCTTTGAAAGTCAGCTTTGATTGTTCCTACAAACTGTTTAACTTGCACTTGCAAGTGAATCTCAAGTTATTTTGTGGCATCTAAGTCAAATATATTCTAACATAAACTACAAACCTAAAAATATATAAATTTATTTTGTCCTCACATTCTTCCTTGTAACTCTTCCCCTCTCAGTCACACACATGACTGAAGGCTCATTATGCAGCTCATTATGTGGGGTCTTTTTGGCATCACTCTAGGTGGAATCACACAAATATTCATGATAGTTGAGTGCCTGCTTGCGCTGCCCTTTTGAAACAGCAAAATGTATCTTAGAAATTTTAAATTAATCAAATTGTTTTCTCTGAGTGAGTAAAAAAGATGAGTTTTCACATCATTTGGAAGCAAAAATTTTTAGGCTACAAGCTCCAGGTTTGACATGCCTGAGAACAAATGTTGTGTATTTGTTTTATGATCTTATGTCAGTGACTTCAAAATTGTAGTTTTTTACTAACCATGCATAAACGTTGTTTTCTCAAAAACACAATCCTGTACATACATGCCATTGACGTGACCATTGCAGCCCAGTTTTTACTAATTTCAGTGTTATTAGACTTTAGCCATGTATCTATTTATAAGCAACTGAAAAAAGGCACAAAAAGTCAGGGATGTCAAAAATCAAGCTTTATATAGACATCTCTCTCATGTCTCTGTGTTGAGTATTCACTGAGTTGACAGTTCAGTTTAATGATGCGTTTTCGATCGAAGATCACCACAGACTTCAAGGCTGCAGACAGCACACTCTGTTTGTTTTCTTTATTTTATAAATGCACAAAGTTTTGTTGTATTATGTGTGGATACAAATAAAAAGTAGACCCCTTTACAGATGCGATGATGTATTGCTATTGCATCCCGCTAATGCGACTTCAGAGGGGTTAAAAGTCTAATGACTGATGGAAAGTTCCTTGGTCTGGAAGTCCTGCATTTCACACCTCCTGAATCAGCGTCTTGAGGGTACGAGTTTGAACAGTCCATGTTGTGGAAGTTGGTGGGGTCCTTAAGGCATGGAGGCAGCTCTCCTGTGGACTCTGCAATGGTAAATGGCCTCCAGAAGAGGGCAGTGGAGTCCTGGTGTGTCTGTGGTTCCTATTTCCAGTTCTGACAGACTGCGTTCTGCCAGCATCAAGAAGTCTAGGAGCCAGTCACAGAGTGTGGGGTTGTGTATCCAAGTACAAACCAGTTTGTCGGTGGGTTTATGGGGGGGATGACCGTTTTTAAGGTGGAAACTGTAGTCGATAAAGGAGCATCCTGCTCTAGGTGTCCTAATCTTCCAGGTGAAGAGAGGGAAACATTGAGGGCAGCCATCAATGCATTCTATTGCGGTGGACCTGTTGGTCAGTTATGCATTACTGCAGGGGGGTCCAAAGGGTCTGGTATGCTGCTACTGAATGTGGATCAGCACCACTCTCTCAAAAACACTTCATGATGATTGGAGTGAGTGCTACTGGCCTGTAATCATTCAGACAGGTTGGTATACTTTCATGGGAAGGGGGGATGATGGTTGTGGTTTTGAAGCAGGTTGGGAAGGTGACAATGCTTTGACTGAAGGAGAAGTTAAAAGATTGAAGTGACCAGTACGTCAGCCAGCTCTGTAGCTAAAGCTTCCTGTGAGCTCCGCCCCAGGGATGTTGTCTGGCCCCTGCTGCACTTGCGGTGGTTGATCCTCCTCACCTGCTTCGCTTTGTGTTACACAGCTGATGAGACAGTGGGGGTTGGGGGTGGTGGATTGGGGGGTGGTCCAATTGTGTGTACAGTTTCACCTCTCTGTGTAGATGCTGGAGGTCTAGATTGACCAGTCACTAGAAAATTTTAAGGTATCCGGAAGGCTGTAAGATTTTTTGATAGTAGTGTCGTTGTCCTATGAGCCTGTGTATTCCGCAGGCCTCAAGCCACATGCTTAAGCCACAACCCAGCAAAGCCTATTTTTTCCTAATGAATATCATAGAAAAAGCTAGACATTTTAACATCACGAATCGAAAAACGTTTGGATTCACTCCCGATGAGAGCCCAACCTTACCATTATGGTTCGCTTTAAATTACTAGTAATTTATTTTTTTTGTTAACCTCATAGCTTTCGTTCTATATTGAATTCGTATACTGCACATTTATTTTTCATGTAGATTATTATTTGTAAGGAATATAATTCTGGTGGACAATTGTAATTTTATAGGACCGTTGTTTTTAACATGTTTCAGAGAACACTAAAAAATATCTGTTGGCACATTAAACATTGTAGGACAGCTGTCTATTTCTGAATGTAAAAAATGCAACTCTACATGACTTATATATTTTTCCGGAACATAGCCGGTAGTCATCCTACCCTATTTATGGGTGTTATTATTTTCATACCTTCTTATTCAATAAATCATGAAGTAAAGTTAATTCAGAGAACCCATGCTAATTTCCTTACTAAAAAGGCCTATAGACCCATACTGAGCACTAATCATGCAGCCACCGGGCAACCCTGCCTGCGGACAAATACTGTGCTGACCACCTTCACAAAGGCGCGCGCACAGCTTGCCCGTTAAATGTTTATTTAAATTTGTTCATTGTTAATCATTATATTTGGAATCAGATTAATAACACCAATCAGAGTTTTAGCCTTATTGTTTTCCTTACAGTGCGAGAGGGGCTAGGCGGCCCGGACTAGAATAGCAACACAGTCGGTGACACAAGAACTATGAATATTGGAAACGGACCAAAAATTTAATCATTTAAACCAAAGACGAGACTAATTAGGTAACGTTAGGCCTAGACAACATATAAAATTGATGATATGCCTTGGATCTACGTCGCCGATGATCTTCAGATTGACTTGAGCCGCCCGGCCCAAGACACATTCAGAGACTCGACTCTCTCACCACCAAGATCATCGCGCGTTGCTGATGGCTCATTTAGTTGTTCTAATGACGCATAATACCTGTTTTCCAGAATCACGCCTTGTTTGTTTGAACTGTCTATAATCAGTGAGCTGACGCAAGCGCCGAGCTACTGACCAAGCATCTTCTCCTACAAACGAATTGTTTTTTTTTTTTTCTCTTACAAAAAAAAAAAAAAAAAAAAAATAGAATTACATCATCATTAAGATTCAAGATTGTTATTATTTTGGTTCACTATCATTATTATAATAGACAGATATACCACGTGAAAGGGTGATAGCATTAGAGTTGCAAATTAACTTCAAATGGAGACTAAGGGCTAATGGAGAGTCTGCTAGTCTCTCTTTTACCCTTTGTATACTTTGATAGGTTTACTCCTTGAGATGAGAGTCAGTGTTAATAGTAATGAAGTTAAGGTTTTTACAAAAAAGGTTAAGGAAATGCTTAAATGTTATTTCTATGAAATAATATAATGTTATCCATGTTTATTCTGGTAGGAAAATAGTGTTTTTATGCTTTAAGAAATAAGTTATAAAAAATAAGGTTTTGCTTCAAACATTATCAAATTGTTTTGCTTACCAATTTAGGTAAGCGACAATTTCCATAAAAAATTAAAAACCTAAATGTATTTAAAAGTGCCATCGGCCTGAGTAAATTTTACAACCATTATAGAATTGTAAACTTTAAAGGTTAGTGATTTAGGAGGTGGAAAATAATGTGAAAGTACCAAAGTTATGGATTTTTAAGCATAACAACGAAGATCTATGAAACGTAGACAATAACGCATTTTTTTTAAAACAATGGGCACTGAAAGTTTTGAACTAAAAATATTATTTAAACCATATGACTGTGAATAAAACAAAAGCATGCTTCAATTGCAAGACACTGAGACGTTTGCTTCTGGTGTTTGGATTTTGTACTTCAATATAATGAAGCCCAAGTTGTAGGAATAGCCAACACTGTTTTTTTTTTATCTCTCCTCTCTCTCTCTCTCTCTCTCTGCTCTCTCTCTCTATTTAACAGCATTAACTTACAATGAAAACTCTTCCTGCAGGTAGACTGAAAGTTTTCCTGCCTCTGCTAAATGTTGGCTCATGATCAGTAAGTGTATTCGCTCAAATTGATTTAGTTAAATCAAAACTTGCGGACATTGAAGCTGGGTGCAGTTAGCGCGAGTCCCGCGCGCTGTGAAGTGGGAGAAGCTGATGGAGGATTC
Source organism: Cyprinus carpio (assembly GCF_018340385.1). Taxonomy (NCBI): domain Eukaryota; kingdom Metazoa; phylum Chordata; class Actinopteri; order Cypriniformes; family Cyprinidae; genus Cyprinus; species Cyprinus carpio. Next base: position 97,763 of record NC_056586.1, on the reverse strand, counting down.
CGCTTGGTCTTAAAGCCTTCCGAAAACGCTACGTTCACAAATAACAATGATTTTCGTAAAATAATGATTAATTATCAACTGATAATTTGTTATTATTATGGTCTTGTGAAAAAAAATAATATGGGCTGCGGGGAAAATAATGAATAAAAAGAGTAGGGCTGCTGTGAGTGCAGGCATGTTTCAACCCAGTAACATGACAACACCATTCCTCAGCCAACAAACAGACCGAGTTCAGTTCAGCTGGAGGGGGTTGGGGGTTTTGGGGTAGTTCTGTATAGCTTGTGGGGGTTGATATAAATGTGTGAATCTCTTGGTCTTTCATATGGACCGTGTCTTATGAGGGTATCAAACTTTGCAGAACAGTTTAGATAGGACTCGGCATGTTGGTTTTTAGGGCAACTTTGAATAAAGGTTTTGATCCACTTCAAATTTTGACTATGTATAGCGCATAATAGTTTATTAGTTATAATCACTTCAGAGGAATTGCCTTAACTCAAAAAATAAATAATAAATTTGACAAACTGTTGCGTTACTTATTTTGGTTCATCTAAACAATCGTTTTTTTAGACTAGAAGATAATTTCTCACCGATGTAGCCTTTTCATAACCAATATATTTGAACTATCTTTTTATGTTTTTTTCTAAATCCCAAACGAGTCCGACATCAGTATGTCCTTCTCTGTGTTTATGCTTTTTTAGATTTGGGAATACACATCGTTCCAG
>NC_056586.1:96898-97008 GCF_018340385.1 Cyprinus carpio | reverse complement strand
TATGCAAACGCGTATAAAATGCTTTAAAAACTTTAACAGAGATGTCTAGAGGCTATTTAATAGTTCTGCCTCCCATGTAGGATTTTTCTAGTTACTAGTCGTTCATTAGT